>NW_019385215.1:187199-308661 GCF_000671375.1 Centruroides sculpturatus
TATTTTTATAGATTCCTCTATGTATAATAAAACTATTTTTATTATACATACAGGAAAAGAAACAAAACAGTAAATTTCTTTAAGACATAACAAGAAGACTAGATTATTCTAAAAAAACTTTAATATATAAAACTGTACAATTATGAAAAATATACATTTGAATCAAAATAATCAAATATTACAATAATAACGATTAAATATTCTAAAATTTTATTATCTTTATGAATTTGGTAGGGTTCCTCGATTAACAATTCCTAATTGCCAAGGTACATGTCCCTCATTCATGAAAAACTCCTTTAGAGCATTCCGATTGCTGTATGCTCTCTGTGCAGAATTCCGCGATCCACATTGGAGAGGCTCCCAATTAGGAGATGGCTCATCCCGGAAATCGCCAGGGATATTTTCCTGGTCTACAAAATTTGGGGGGCAGTATTCTGGCACAGAATTATGTTTCATTATAAAGTTATGCAAGATAACTGTGCATAACACCATTTTTGTTACAGCATCAGGAGATGCTGTAATTGATTGATGGAAAATGTGCCATCGTGATGCCAAAATCCCAAATGCGCTCTCTATAACTCTTCTTGCCCAGGAGAGACGGTAATTGAAAATTGATTCGCCCTCTGGCAAATTCATCCCAGGATAAGGGCGCATAAGCTTTAGTTTTAGAAAAAATGCAGAATCTGCAACAAATGAAAATGGAAGGGTTGTGTTTGTACCTGGTAGTTTTCCTTCATTTGGCAAGTTTAATTTTTCAATGTTATTAGACAGGAGACTGCTTCCAAAGGCTGACAGTGACAAGATGGTTGCATCAGAGTCACTCCCATAGGCTCCTACATCTACAAATGTAAAACTGTAGTCTGCATCGCAGGCAGCCATCAGGACAATGCTAAAGAATTTTTTAATTTTAAAAAATTCGGACATTGGTGGTGCCTTGATCTTGATGTGTTTACCATCTATAGCCCCTAGGCAGAGAGGAAACTGCCATTTCTCCCAAAATCTGTTTGCTATCTGCAACCATTCTGGATATGATGATGATGCCATATATGTTGGCTTCAGTTCCTCCCAAATTGCTGTACAGACCTGGAAATACACAAAACATTGCAGAAATGGAAAAGAACATGTACCATACACACTAAACATCTTATTTAAATTTCATAAATTAGTCAATTTTATATATATATATATATATGATATATATATATATATCATTAGAGAAATTTAAGTTTTAATCTAGAATTTTATCAAACTGATAGACAGAAGTTAGGTATGACAAAACTAATCACTGGTCAACAGTAAGAAAAATTTTTTAAGTACCTATGTAAATAAATTTTAAGTATCATTTGTCACAAATGTGGATACATTTATTATATTGCTTACATTCATAAATTTCATTTAAAAAATGACAATTATTTACTTAATATTACACAAATTTTAACATAGACAATTTTTCTTTTAATATAAAAAAAAAATGGAACTGAGAATGAAGTACTGACCTCCAGTATGATTTTTCTAGCTGTACACTTTCCTATATTATAATCCCAAGCCATACTTTGAATACTACCTCCCTGGGCCAGGTATCTGTAAAAAATATATATTATAATATTAAAGAGGATTGATTACACAGCTGCAGTTTTAATTATAATTTGTATTTTTGACTCACTTTAATGTCAACGCAAGTTTCATTTCCGGATTAATTGCTCGACCATGTGGCTTGTACAGTCTTCTCCATAGGTGTCTCAATAGCTCATGGAAGAGATCCACGTTCATTCTCGTATACTTAAAAAATTCGTCGAAATCGATGTTCTTCATCCGACGAAATAACGAGAATTGGCAAAGTGGCCTGTTTATGTTGACGGGACGTACTTGCCACCGACGTCGTCGTCGACTTGTCCGCTTTTTATTAATAACAAAAGCGCCTAAACTTATTGCTAACAATGCAATCACAGCAACACATTCTTGACGAGTAGTCGTAGCCATGTTGTCTGCCTCAAAGTTTTGTTGGTTGCTTCTGGCACAACTTCCAATTGTATGCAACTTAGCGCATGCGCAGTTGGTCAATTCTCCGTATCACTACCGTAAAAGTTTGATCGATCCAAACTTTTCTTACGGAATACGGTACGGCCATACGGATACGATACGGACTTTATAACCATGCTATACGGATACGTTTACGGCTACGGATACGGTTACGTTACGGAGTTTATAACTCGACCCTTAGAGGTTGAGAAACACTGAATTAAATAATTTATAAAAATTATAATAATAAACATATATATAAAATAATTGACTATATCTGTTTGCAATAATATTATAAAACACACTGCACTTATAGTTTAGCATTTCCGATAATATTTAATTAATTTTTGAATTTTTTAATATTTTATATATAAAAATCGAAGAAAAAAACATAAATGCGTAAAACTTAATTTAAAAAATACCTGGAACTTCTGATAACACATAAATATGAGAATCCGTCAAAAAAATAGTTAATAATAATTAAAATTGAGAAAAAAAATAAAATTTTAAAGGTAAGGAAATTTTTGTGGTAAAAAGTGAGGTAAGCGATCACGTGACGCCAATCTCCCCACCTGTAAACAAAGCGGGCAAGGTTGAAATAAAAGCCTAAAAACATCAGTAGAAGTAAAAACGAACATTTGCGCGTATCTAGGACAATAAACTTGAACGGGAGCTAAGATGAAACACGACATCTTGTAATTTATGCTAATTACCTTCTAATATTAAAAATTTTAAATCTTCACTAAATTATGATGAAATTAAAATTTTATGACTGAATTCGACTACAAACATATTATAGAACTGAATTAAAGTAAAAATATCCGCTTTCCGACGCTAAATTTTTATTAATTAATTTTTTTAATTGTCGGTTTGACTGCGCACGCGCGTGACGACGAGTTATTGCCCGGAAATATTTGAATTTTTAGCTTACATGTTTTCGTGGATTGCGTGTCCTCTTCTTTTCTAATAATCCGTTCCGAATACGGTTTATCGTCTCCATAAGTTATCCTTTTCTTTTGTTTTATCCTGTCGACTTGTAAAGTTTCTTTTCCCACCTTTTCATTTCTGTCGTTAATTAACACGTGGTCTTGCCTTCTTGACCTTCTCGAAACTTCTGTTTCAGTGTTGCCAGATCTCGAACCTTCTGCTTCTTGTGTTGCCAGATGTTTTTCTTTTATTCCATGCTTGTTTTATTGTTTCAACCGTCACTGGTTTTTAAGCATTGAACCGCGCCTCCGATCCTAAACACAAACCACACCTTTACATATATAACAACGGAAAAGTAAAAATAATTATAACAATTAAAATTAACGTATCATTATCGATTGAAGATCATTGGAGATTCGTTTAGTAGAGTAATTTTTACAAATAAGCGTCACGAATGGCAGTCTTAAATCTCTTAAATTATGCCACAAAAATCAGTATTGAAGCATTGTTTTGATTTCAATTAAGGACTCGCCATAAAACAACTGATGTAATTAAACACAAATTAAAATAATTTAATTAACTTACTTATTTCACTCATCGTCTCAAAATCAATGCGCTTTCGAAAAATTTGCATTCGACAAGAATAGCTGCGAATAAACAATTGTAAAAAGTTGTTAAATATCTTCTTATAAGGATACTGGAGAAATATCAATGACTCACAAAACCTTTGAATATCCAATAACATTAATTAATTGAAATAACGAACGTTTTCAACCTTAATATTCGGTCTTCATCAGGTTTTACAAATGCTGAGATTCTAAAAACTGTTATGTGCAACGAATTTAAAAGCATTAGAACGTTGTGCACGTGTTTTGCCATGGATGCATACGTGACGTTAACATATGCAGCATTCATAGCACAAACGAAATGTTATAGGCCTACGTATTATAAACACAAAAATGAATTAAAAGAAAATAAAATAAATTACAATAAAATAAGTTAAAATAACAGAAGTATGTGTACACTAAATAGAGGTGTGGGTGTTGTTACCTCCATCATAACAGAACTTCCAAGTTTGATATGCTGCATATGTTAACGTCACGTATGCATCCATGGCAACGCACGTGCACAACATTCTAATGCTTTTAAGTTTGTTGCACATAACGGGTTTTAGAATCTCAGCATTTGTAAAACCTGATGAAGACCGAATATTAATTTAAGGTCGAAAACGTTCGTTATTTCAATTAATTAATGTTACTGGATATTCAAAGGTTTTGTCGGTCATTGTCAAAGTTGTATTGCTAAGAGCGCTTAGCGGGGAAAATAGAAGCTGGCATTTTGGTTGAAATGCCCGTAGCGGGGAAGATAGGAGGTGATGTTTTCGGGTTTTATGACGGAAGGTCTCTGTCAACTCGTACTGTGCTCTTATCTGACTGTATATTTTCGATTTAAACAAATGATGCTTTGTTTACGACGTGTCTAGTTTCGTTCGACAACCTGTAACTTAGTGTTACAGCAGCTAATATATCAATGGAAAACCACGCGCCACGCGATTAGATAAATGCTGGACACCTAGCGAAAACTATTTTATACCAAAAATTTATTTATTATTCATAATTATCTCCGCGACTACTTTTGCTTAAATTTCCTTGGTAAAAAATTGAACCTGAATTAGTTTTGTACTTTTTTACATCGTCACATATTGTATTGGGCATGAGATGTACAGTAAATTCATAAAATAAATACGTACACGTTTAGTAACTAACAGTTGAATAAACATTTGTCAGAATAGAAAGTAGCAATTACTGTATCAGTTTTAAGTTGACTACATATTCTATTCGAACTGAATTTAAATAAATAAATGGCCATGGTAACGCACTGGGCTCTGACTACACAAGGAGCAGCTGATCAGAGGATTAGTGTTAAATTCAGGGGCCGTCTCTCGTTCTGAGAGACAGTGTCGATGTCACAAGCCGGTTGTTGATTGGCTAATAATTTGCTGACAAACGCGATTATTTACTTATTGCGGGAGGTATTGATTGCACTCATATTGCAATCAAGGCATTTCCAGCTGTTAAATATAATGAGGAATCATTTGTAAATAGAAAAGGAAATCAATAAACTAAATTAATCTGAGCAAAATAATTCAAAATCGGTCTATAAACACCTTTTTTTGGCTGCTTTGATTCGTTTTCATTTAGCTAACGTTTCCAACCTAGCCTAATAGGCCATCTTCAAGCTGCAATTTCATTGGAACATCTTAACCGCTACATATTGTTCCAAAATGGAATACAATAAAAGAATATTTTAAGAACAATAAAAAATTCGAAATCAGTAAAATAATTGAAACTTTATCTCAGTGAATAAAATATAAATAAACAAAAATGAATAGTAAAATACGAGTATCAACGTTTGCAGAAGTATATCTACCTTATTTGGGCATATTGTGAAAAATAAACGTCATAAGTGAATTATAACAACATACCTGAATTTATGCCGAGCATAAAATTATTTTACTTCAAACGTTTTCAACCTATTTATTATACGCCATCCTCAGGCTTAAGATTATCGTTCCAAAACAGAACGTAACGTTTTTCGAATAAGTTTCATTTTTAAATTTAAAGATTTAGAATAATTGTGTATATGAAATGTGCTCAAAAAATCGTGAATTGTTTTGAATAACAAAATTCTAACTTGCGGGTTTACTAATATTAAAAATAGAGTAATTTTCTTTAGAAATGCATACTTCTTCATGGTGTTCCATTTTAATGATTTACAGATATAAGAATTATTCAAAGCTACACGTGTCGCAATAAAATAATCGCAAACATAAATTATTTATATTTCTAATACGCAATTCATTGCTGAAACAGGAACTCGTTTCTACTTATATAACAGAATACTTATATAACATACATAAGACATTAGGTAGAATATAATACCCAATAGTAATATTACGCCGAATAAACGCACGAGTATAGTTCCGATTCAATTAATGGATGCAGCATAAATCAGTTTTTGTTTAAAGAAATTACGTTAAATGCATCTAGAAAAAAATCGATGAACTATCATTATTGTTCGGTATCTAACAGAAAATAGCAAATACGATAGAGAATGGATGCTTGTACAGTATTATTTCATATTTTTAATATATTGAACAAGGTAATAATAAAATACTCTTTACATAGAAACCGAGTTTTAGAGGAAGAGATCTGATATTAACTGATATTCACCAATTCAACGTAAGTAGCGAACATTTCTTATATATTTAACTGTCTTTCAGATTTTATTTAAACAAGACTTATATTATTTTAAACAGCTGTAAACGATTTCAGTAAAGAACAAACTACAATCATTATGCAAACCACTTTGGAATAGTATCAACAACAGACATGCCCGGTATACAAACTAAGTCCTGTTACTTCTGCTGTTAGAGTATTTGGCATTGATATTTTTGAACCCTGTGAATGCATTAAAGTACAGAAAAAGAATTCTATTCCATTTAAAATTTACACAACTGTTTTAGAATTATTTCTATGGCTGATTGTTGTATTTTTCTTCGTGCAAATATTCAGACAGAATCTATATTGCTTTCGTTTGGTATACATATACAAGAATCACAGGCAATTGTCTTCAGTCGTTAACGTATGTATAGCACTATATATTGCTCTACAATTTAGCATACTTAAACGCAGAAAACTGGATCTTCATTGCCTTAAAAGCAGTTGTGAAGAAGAAGACAATTTGCTGCATAAAGCTGAGTTTTACTTATTCATAGGACTTGTATTTCTGTTCTGTTTAATGGCTTTGTTTGTTGTTATTGCTTTAAAGGTATATTTTGTAACAATTAAGAAATTGAATGGGAATGACTACGAAGCTTTATTGTGTTCAATAGTCCATTCTGTACGATTAATGTATTGGGGTGCACACATCGTTTCTCTTCTTTTCCTGTTTGTGTTACTCGTGATATTAGTTTGATTGCGAATGAAAAAACTAAGTGCGGATTTGATAGAATTAAACCATGTAACACCTGAAACGAAACTTAAACTGGAAAATATTTTTGCAAAGCATACAGAAATATGGGAAATGTTTGCAATGGTAAATGTTAGGTGGAATGTTTTCATCCCTATTATATATTTACATTTTCTATACATCAGTTGCTTCTTAACATATGTGGCTATCTTTGTGGAAATGGACTATAAATTGAAAACACTTATCGCATCGATTTCCATATTATTTACATGTGGGATTCTCATTATATCTTGGGGACTCTCTGCACTGACTTCACTCGTAAGTGTTTTTCTTTTTGTTATTATTTTTACAAAAGAAGTGTTTTGATTGTATTCATTTTCTGGACGAATTTCATTTTCAGTTGTATGACGATTTCATTTCCGTCGGAAGATTTTCTTTTGCCAGTTTTCCTCCCTTATTCAAGTTTAAGGTATATTTATTAATTTTCTATAAATGAAATAATTTTATTCTGTGCAGTAATATGCTTGTTTGTTATCTAGATAATAGATTTCATGAAGAGATTTCGAGGAATTCCAATGGGCATTTCTATGGCTGACTTCATTTACATCAAGAAGAATTTTATAACTAAGGTAATGTAGAAGACAAAAAAAGATTTTCTGGTATATTAAATTAATTTTTTAAATTATATGAAATTATTTATTCAGGTTGTGAGCGCTCTATATTCTGTTTTCTCTTCGTTGATTCAGTTGAGTGGTGTCTTACGAAAGGAGAAGACATGTTCTGTTTCTTCTGCAAACGTTTCGGTTAATTACACCTTAAATACGAAATAACAATATTATATGAAAGAATGGACGGTATGGATAGTATGTATACGATATAATACGAATTTACCTATGATTTATAGTTGATAAATAGCTTACAAGACTTTTGTATCATCTTGATCCTTTAAACCATGCTATAGTTTCGAAATGTTCTGTATTTATTTGCCTGAAAATAGCGTAAATGCATTTTATAAAATCTGTTTTAATGGGTATTCAATGTAACGCAACATATGGGAGATCTGCAAATGAACTGCCACGAAGGCTGTGAGGCTGTGAGCACCAGTCTTTATTTAGATGTTACGTGTTTGAAGAAACTCGAAAGCTGCACGTTTGTAGCTTGTTGACCAGGTGCGGACCCACCACCAGTATTCACGGGTGTTTTATCTACTCCTACTGTTAATCGTACGTTTACCATGGAAGTGATACGAAGTGCAAAATTAACTATAATTGATACACCTATTTGCACCCATTTTATATACTGCTGACAGAATGCTACTGTGTAGACAACATTATTTCATTTTTATTAATGAATTGGTTTGCTTTCATTTAAATTAAAATGTCCTCAAATATACGAAATAAACGAAGCTAAGAGAACATAAACATAACAAACATCCAGATTATTTCGTAATGCTGACGCAGTAAAGAAAATAGGATATTATCCACTAAAATCTTATTAATAAAAAGATATTTTTCTTGTTAATAAGGAGAATAGTTATGTGAAAATCGCTGTTGATAATAACATTTAAAATGTTTAACGAACGTTTAAAATATCGGTTTCTGTAGACAGAAGATACAGGCTATTAAACAGAAAGGCCCGACGATAAAAATGAATGTTTCACTTGAAATTAAATGCTGTATTAGAAACACTAACAGTGTAGCTGTAAAATATCAATACATTCAGATACCTGACAAAGAGCAGATTTCGTCTCCCGTCGATTTCTTCTGTCTTCGTCCAATGCGCCGGAGTCGATTTCTTCTGTCTAAAAATTCCAGGTTCAGGTAAACTGTAGCCACACTTAAATTACTCCACTTTCACACGAGGAAAGTGAATATAGTGAATAAATGACGGTGTTTCGGTTCACTTTCGACTTTGTTATTCATTTATCTTCTTTTATAACGCTATTTTTAATTTGAACAGCACCACAATTTCCCTATCGGCGACTTTTCGAAGTGCAACCTTCCCTTAGCGAAATCCTTCTTCTCGTGTCTTCATTAATTCTCGCCAAATTGGTACTATTTCGATTGTTAGATGGAATTACAATAGGTTTTAAACAGTGTCAGTGTAATTACGCCACCTTGTATAAAATTATTGAAAGAAATCATCTTCAGGTATTTGTATAAACTTGAAGAGCACAGAAGTGATCGGAACATCCATGTTGATAGAAATATATTAAAGCCCATCAAACACCAGAAGCTGTAACTACCACTAAACTGTTGGGTGAACGCGAGTTTGCGCCTGACCAAAGGCTAATTACGTAGAATTTTCTGGGATTTTGCGGGATTCACTTGTCTAGTTCCTAAATATAGGCGAGTTTCTGTAGAAAGTCGTTCCGGTATGGGCTTACGTGTTTTGTAGCCATATCTTTTCAAACTGAACCAAATCAAAAATATAAATGTCAAACACCCGATCAACTAAAGAAGAGGAAAGTAATCTTAAATGGAAATACGTTTTTCAGTGTCCATTTCCAAAATATTTGCGTGGCTGTCAAGTGAGTTTAAAGTTGTTGGGCTGCAATTTGAAAAAATTGTAGACCTATAGATTCCTACTTTCGTCTATCCTTCTCTCTTTTCTAAATTTCGAGAAGGGAGTTAGATAGGTGAAAGCCGAGACCGGATATGGAAACCAAAGAAGCAGGAGGCCCCCGAGTAACTATATAAAAACTTCCGACCCAAACCTAACGTCACGTTATTTTAATTCGAAAGGTGTTAAGGTGTTATATAGATGATCAGCACTACTCTATTGTTAAAGGAAAAATATGATGTACAGGGGCAAGCCACTACTAAGTTGAAATGGAAAGCATATATTTTAAATTAAATAAATTAAAAATTTAATAGAAAATCTCAGCCCATCATCTCATCTCATCTCGTTAGAGGAGTGTTCCGGCCTTCGCTTTTCACCCCGGACTCAGCCCATCATTGTGACGACGTCACAATAAATAATTGCTCGTTCTTTATAGTTTCAAAACGTATTTATTAATTTATCGATTACAAAAGCACTATATAACTAATACTTAATCATAAATGTATAGTTAAATGGCGTATTGGCTTACAAATGAAGGTCTGAACTGATAAAGTTAAGAAAATATCTGAGTGTTTCGTCCTAGAGAATGGCAATCTTCCAGAATTAATAAATTATATAGATTCTAAAAAAATTCATTTTTTCCGATGTTTACATGTTCAACATTTTAGTACTTTCATTTCTTTAAGTCTTCATCTACGTTTAAAGTATGTTCTGTTATGCTCATAATAGCGATCAGCAAATGGTAGGAAACACACTCTGCATATTGGGGATATATCACCCATGAAAACATCCTGGATTCCATCCCGGATCCACCTGAATTAACTGAAACTTCTGAAATTAGGCTATATCCGATTTATGTAATATTATTTTCTAGCGTTGTATAACTTATTACATAAAATAATATTACATGCATCAATCTATAGATCTCAGGAATCCGACCGAATCTCAGCGGTCGAAAATTTCAGATTTTCATAAGTGGAAAGTTTTGCTTATATTGCGCCCGCTCATTCAACATTCTGGTGCCTCTTCGTGGGCCTTGCAAATCCACAACAAGATCAAAAGGCTTTGTTAATGTCACAAGAAGGAAAGAATTTTAAAAAAGAATATTATATCATCTAACTAAAATTGTTCAAATTTTTTCACTGGAAATATACAACAATGAAACTTGTTCTGTTTGTACTTTGGTATACCGTGATAAAACGATATAAGTATATAAATACCTGAAATTTTTATTCAGAAAGTAAAGTGACAATAAATATTCATGCTGCAGTGTATAATGGCAAAAATATATTCCCAGGTTTGTTATAATTCCTAATAACTAATTTGCGATTTTTGAAATTCAGTTTCTCTCTCTGAAAATCTTTATAATTTCATTATTATGGTATTTAATGGCGAATTGTTACCTTTAAATATTTACAGGTAATAATTATTTCTTTACTTATTTCTGAAAATATTTCACTTTGTTTTCATTTTGAAAAGCAGTGGAGGAACTTTAAGGTAATTAAACATTTATGTAATTTATAATTTTAAGAATTGTCAAAGCCTAATTTATATTTTTTACAGATTAAATTTAATAAGAAGTACGGAGAAGACGAAGCAATCATAAGGCACGATATCTGGTTACAAAATTTGGATTTCATTTTACAGCATAACATAGATTATGACTTGGGATTGAAGTCTTACAAGCTCGGACTTAACGAATATAGCGACTTGGTAAGTGGCACATTAAACAATTAATGAAACGTGTAATTTAATACAGTTAAATCTGTAATAACGGGTTACCATTTTGAAAAAAAATGCGTACAAAATAGCTTTCGAACAGCCGCCGTTTCTTGTTATTATCACCGGACATTATTTAAAGGTTTTTCTGTAATATAGAAAATAAATGTTTTGTAGAACCATACGGAATTCATACAGAAGATGTGCGCTTCGATGGTAGCAGTAAATAGAACGACGGCGTCAGTATTCACTTTTAATAGTGTTGCTGATATAGTTCTTCCAGATTATGTCGATTGGAAGAAAAAAGGATACGTTACTAAAGTCAAACATCAGGTAAAAACATAATAATTTTAAGAATTGATTCTATAAATTGACGTATAAATTTGATGTTAGAGAGAATGTGGTGCTGCTTGGGCTTTCTCTGCCACTGGAGCATTAGAAGGACAACAGAAAAGGAAAACAAATAGATTGGTTACGTTAAGTGAGCAGAATTTAATCGATTGTTCTAAATCACAAGGTAAAAATGTTTTAACTAACTTCATAAAATAATACTAAGGAATTGAAAATACGTAAACTTGATTACATTTATTCCTATATATACTGTCACGTTCAAAAATAAGCATAATCGTCCAATCTATAGATAAAGTAAAAATAAAGAAAAGCCACTGAGACCCACTTTTTGCAAAGGGTTCAATTATTGCAAGAACGTACAGAGACGATGTTTAGAAATCACATGTCAAATTTTTTCGAGGTTCCACGAGTGCATATTTTATTTTCGTGCAAGACAATGCGCGCTCACTTAAGATTGCACTCGTTCATACATTATTTGCAGTGAAAATATTGTCGATTTTAATGGCAGAAAATCCCATTGAACATATGTGATGTGCTTTAGAAAGACGAATTGCTTTCCACCAGCCTCCATCAAGAAAACTCTAGTAGCTTCAAGATTGGACTTCGCTCCAGACATAGCCGAGAAATCGTTGGGCAGCAATGTACGCGCACATGCCACATTAATCATTTTCTCTGCAACATTTACGATAATGCTTGTTACATTTTTTTTTCTTTTTGTATTTGGTATCACGTAGTTTATATTAAATTTTTACTTTGTAATTGATTTTCTGTATACAGAATACAATGCTCAGCTTTACATGCCAAGATCCTTGCTGTTCTGAACAGTATTTCCTGACTTATAGATAAAATTAATGAGGCTTAGATTTTGGATATATTCGATTTCATAACAATTTTATAGATAGAATTTATCTTAGGTAACAAAGGATGTGGAGAAGGTTCAGCAGATCAAGCGTTTGAATATGTAAAACTTAACGCAGGTATCGATACTGAAGAATCGTATTCTTACGTAGGAAAAGTAAGAAATTAGAAATTAAATAATAATAATTATATGTTTAACATACAAATAGGCCTTGTGTACACTTTCTTTAGGAGGGCCCTTGCAGATTTAATAGTAAATCCGTTGGAGCTACGTGTTACGGATTTGTGGATCTTCCAAGTGGGGACGAAAAATCACTGCAGCATGCAATTGCCACTATTGGTCCAATTTCTGTTGTGATCGATGCAAGTTCTCGATTCTTTCAATTCTACAGGTTGGTGAATTTATAATTACTATTGATATATCTTTAATACGTAATACTGCATATACACGCCATTTATAATATTGCAATCAGGGATGGAGTTTACGATAATGAAAATTGCAGCAGTGATTTATTAAATATGCCTGTTCTTGTTGTTGGATATGGAAGCGTTAAGGACGGTGCCGATTATTGGCTTATTAAAAATAGGTAAACCCATGTCGTTTTTAATTTATACAAGAATTTAATAATTATAATTTAGTTTTGAATTTTTCTGCAAGCTGGGGAACAAGCTGGGGTATAGGTGGTTATATCAAAATGTCAAGAAACAAAAAGAATCAATGTGGAGTCGCCACCTTGGCCAGTTATCCTCAAGTATAATTAAAATATTGTACTTTTTTATATTCATATATGTATATATAGTGTATCATAAGTTTAAAACCATAGAGTATATGTTGATCTTCGTTTAGTCTTTATCGGCTTAAGCAAGGCGCCGAATAAAAAGAAATGAATTCAAGATTTCGGTGAGATGACACGCAATCGGCATGAAGTCGCCGAAAAGTATAGATGCATCCTATTAAACACTTCGGTAATTTCACGCTGATTGCGAGTCTCCACCCTCAAAATAACTCGAATTCAGTTTCAACTCATTCAACGCAATACTTTACCTGTAAAAGTATTGACAAGGTTTAACTAACGCTTATGGTTTTAGACTTAGAGGAGTCCCTGCAAATGTATACATGTAATGATCCGAACGAAAAATAAACAATTTACAAATACATAAATGAGAAAATACATGTTATGCTGATGTATTGATAAATTAAATTAAGGAATGAAACTTGTTAATGGTTTGGCATTAAATGTTTTACTGTACATTTTGTGATACTTCATGATTGATGCAATTTATAAGAGTGTATAAAAATAAAAGAAGAATGTAAGATATACTACATCAATTTTCTAAATATAATAATTAATTATTTAATAAAAACTTAAAAAACTCGAGAATTATATAAGGTCGAATCTCCAATAACAATAACCTCCCAACAACGACCATTTCTAAATTACAGTCATTTTTCTGGAATGATTCGTTGCTATTTTATCATATTTGGAATTTGTAAATTAAATTTTAATATTAGATTGTTTGTAAAAGTATTAATTCGTGCAAAGAATGCATTTAACTATATTCACATTTTAATCAATACTTACATTTGAAAACGAAGAAAAATAACTTGGTTTATCCTAACTTACTGTACAGTACGTTTTCCATACCTCAGATAAACAATTAAACCCAAGTGAAAATGGTCATTTATTTATGGTCATCACAGATAAACACTATACAAGAGGATTTACATAAATCCATATACAGCAAGGTTGGGCAACTTTTACAACAGTGCGTACCAAAATTTCCAAATCTACACACAGACGACGGCTTTTATATTAGTAATAATTTTTTTCTTTCTCAAACACAAAGAAATTATACGACATTTTCAAATTATAAGATTAGTAATAATGTTTCGATAGGAATAATTGAAAGTGCGAATTTTCGCCTTCAAAAGAAGTCGAGACGTTTAAAAAGTAACCACGTAATTGTATGTCCTTGTTGTCCGAGATAACTAAATGAAAAACTAAGTGCATTCGTTAAACAATCCGAAATCTTCAATCGCCATCTACGTCGACGCTCTGACTGAGAGTAACAAAACTACCAGATTGGATTAAATGGACGTGAAAATTATTGAATGTACGTGAAAAAATTAGAAAAAGAACAGAACCGGGTCCGACCTTATCGGAAGGGTGCCGACACGCCGTCTATTCACAGATGCCGTCCCACTACTGCACCACGCGGGAGCTTTTGCCTGCTACGTTTCCGTCCTGGGCCGGTTCGCTCCTCCTTAGACAACCTGGTGACCCCGGGTTCACCCTTGGCCACCATATCGACGCGGTCCTCAGTGCGGACATCCGATCGACATAGCACGACGCGAAAGCCTTCTCCCCTCCTCGAGCCGTCCTCCGGTTCCGGCCTCCAAGTAGCTGGATTACAGGAACGCGCCACAGCTCCCGGCCGACAGAACCGTCTTCGGATTAGCCATAATCGTCTACCTTTCACTCTTTCTGTTGGTTTCATTCACTTTCTACTCGAATATGAAATCGTTTAAAATTCCCGAACACATAGTCCGATGACGAATCGTAATTCGCAATTTCCAATTTTTGCATTGAACGAAATTAGTTGGCGTTCGTGAAAGGAGATGGCGCTAATTGCTTCCATCCAAGGAATCGATTTTAGCCTGTTCATCAGTCTGGTGCCACGAATCGATCCTAGTCATCAGCAGCCTCTTCGACTGTTTTTCTTTATTTTCTGTTGAATTATTTTATATTCTGCAACAAATATTGTAAAGATGCTTCGTAACTTACAATTTCCGATCTTAGTACTCGTTGAATCCAGTTATTATCTGTGATCGGAGATGGCTCTGTTCGCTTTCCTGCAATGATCCTCGAGAGATCGATATAAACGAAGGTTAAAACATTTTTTTGGTTCAACCAAGCTTGAAATTTAACTTTTTAACACATTAGAAAGTCATTTCGCACGTTATTTTATTGCCATTTTGCGTAACGATTCTTAATTTAATTGTACTATTCTTTATCAGGACATTTACATTTACTCTTATATTACATTTATATTAAATTTACTCTTTATAAATATGCCAAATAAAGGTGTCTTTTATCCACTAGAGCACAAATTTAAAAAAGTTCGCGACTTTGGCGATGATATTGGTATCGACGATCGTAGATCGGAATTCGGCGGTTTCGGAGAATCGGCGCGATGTCGTCTGTCCGGCGTTCGTTAATAGACTCCCGAGAGGGGGTAAGAACTGTCTTTTATAGCTTTTTGTGGGGAGTTTCCACCACGTGATCGGATGTTCATGAGCTAAAGGTTATAGGTGTCCCAGGGTCTTAAAACAAGTGACGAAAGTTGGATGTTAACTATAGACTTTTCTACAAGATGAGCTGCAAGTTCTGCAGAGAACAATAGATGTTGTTAGTTATGACAGGAAGGTTTACACATTCCCGGCTAAGATCGTTTTTTTTCTAATTCGTTACATAAACGAAAGTGAATTAATTAAGATTTTTGTTAATAAAAGAGCGTGATTTTCGTTACTAAAATTCTGGATCTCGCAATACTAATAATGTATTTTTTCATACTTTTCGGTTATCCGTTTTTTCAGTTATCCGACCAACCCCAGTCCCCAATTGAGTCGGATAATCGATGCTCTACTGCAGTGTTTTTTCAACTTGCGGGTCGCGACCCCCTGGAGGTCGCGAAGCCTTTCACGGGGGGTCGCGGGTAAAAGAAAAAGACAAGTGTTTGTAGGTCCTACACCACATTAAAAAAAACCTACAATTTCAGCAAGAAGCTGAAAATCCTGATCCTAAAAAAAAAACGTTAACGGCTCCCTGTGCCCAATGTTATAACTAAAGGAAGTGTTTCCTGCTTTATCTCTGTTAAGTTATTGTCGATTCTTATGAAATTTTCATTTTAATCAACAATAATTTTTCTCAACAGAAAGAAAATTAAATACATAGTTTTTAAAATTGTAAGTTTGCTGACCTGGTGGAGATTGAAGACTTTTTATCCCACTCTCGGACACCAGTGTAAGTTCGCCGGCTTCCAGGGGGAATCGTTAATCCCGCGTCAGGATGATCTAGGGTCGTTCGCGTGTGGGTGTGGCAGAGGAGACACAGATGGCAAGAATCTCACAAAAACCCGTTTATTTTAAATATGAAAGTAAACTTACACTAAGGAACAAAAATGTTCTTTACACAATTAGAGGATCGAATAGTTGATGGTGTTTCTAAAGTTGCTCGAAAGAAGGGCAACGGCAGGTGTGGAGATTCGTCAGTCGGTGTTGGCGGTCTGAGTCCGTAGTCACTGGTTACAAGTTGGGCACAACCGACGGAAAACTGCTTTTTCGTGGTTCGACTAGCCGTGTGCAGGTGCACAGTTTTCGGAAAGAAGTCAATCTGTCCTTCAAAATGAAGGATTATATCAATCTCCGTTCTTGGTTTTGTTTTCTTCTGATTGGCTCCACGTCCCTTTTTTCTCTCTCCCCGATGGGTCTCTCGTCTGTCTCTAAGCGAAAGACGATCCCTGTTCGAGTCACCAGAAAGATCCTCTTGGAAGAATCTACTTGACACCATCCGTTATTCTGGATACAAAATGTTGATGGAACTTTGAAACTTGCGCTCATATTTTCCACCATTGTTGTCTAGTCTGTGACGTTTTTGAAATTTAACGATACGACGCAATGTCCCTTTTCGTCATTAACCTTTCCTCTTTTCAAAATTTCTATGTTCTAATTATTTGCATATGAGCGACTTTTCAAAGGTCCATCTCTACTGGAGGTCGTTCGTTTACAATTATTAATCAATTATAATTATTGCATTCTGTTTACATCAATAAAGTTTTTTTCCTCTCGTCACAGTTTCATATGGCTAGAACTAATTCGATCTTTGATCAGTTTTTAACAATAGACGATTTTTTTTCTAGTTTCGTTTTAATAAATTAATAATAATAAATGTTTAATTTCAACCCGTTTTTGGAACCTCACAAAATCACTGATATAGTTTTAGTATGGCCCTGGGAGGGTCGCCAGAATTTTTTAACTTGTAAAGGGGTCGCGTATTCAAGAAGGTTGAAAAACACTGCTCTACTGTGTCTGTGATCGGAGATGGCTCTGATCATTTTCCTGCAATGGTCCTCGAGAGATCGATATAAATGAAGGTTAAAACATTTTTTTTGGTTCAACCGAGCTTGAAATTTAACTTTTTAACACATTAGAAAGTCATTTCGCAGGTTATTTTATTGCCATTTTGCGTAACGATTCTTAATTTAATTGGATTATTCTTTATCAGCTTTTTTTTTTGCTGCTTTAGATTTAGAGTAATATTCGATAATTATTACTATTTCTAACTTTTCTATACAACTTCGGCACATTTCTGTCTGCCGTTAATTATTCTTAGATTTATTTGCTTATTTATTTAACTGTCACTCTATCACGTTCTTCACAATATAAAGAAATATTCTGTGTATCTAATTGCAAAATAATTCAAAATTCCAAATAGCAGACATGATATCTTTATTTCTAAGTCGATATTCGATGCATTAAATACCTAAAATTCTTGTCTGTAGGCATATTTATAAAGAGTAAATTTAATATAAATGTAATATAATAGTAAATGTAAATGTGCTGATAAAGAATAGTACAATTAAATTAAGAATCGTTACGCAAAATGGCAATAAAATAACGTGCGAAATGACTTTCTAATGTGTTAAAAAGTTAAATTTCAAGCTCGGTTGAACCAAAAAAATGTTTTAACCTTCGTTTATATCGATCTCTCGAGGATCATTGCAGGAAAGCGAACAGAGCCATCTCCGATCACAGATAATAACTGGATTCAACGAGTACTAAGATCGGAAATTGTAAGTTACGAAGCATCTTTACAATATTTGTTGCAGAATATAAAATAATTCAACAGAAAATAAAGAAAAACAGTCGAAGAGGCTGCTGATGACTAGGATCGATTCGTGGCACCAGACTGATGAACAGGCTAAAATCGATTCCTTGGATGGAAGCAATTAGCGCCATCTCCTTTCACGAACGCCAACTAATTTCGTTCAATGCAAAAATTGGAAATTGCGAATTACGATTCGTCATCGGACTATGTGTTCGGGAATTTTAAACGATTTCATATTCGAGTAGAAAGTGAATGAAACCAACAGAAAGAGTGAAAGGTAGACGATTATGGCTAATCCGAAGACGGTTCTGTCGGCCGGGAGCTGTGGCGCGTTCCTGTAATCCAGCTACTTGGAGGCCGGAACCGGAGGACGGCTCGAGGAGGGGAGAAGGCTTTCGCGTCGTGCTATGTCGATCGGATGTCCGCACTGAGGACCGCGTCGATATGGTGGCCAAGGGTGAACCCGGGGTCACCAGGTTGTCTAAGGAGGAGCGAACCGGCCCAGGACGGAAACGTAGCAGGCAAAAGCTCCCGCGTGGTGCAGTAGTGGGACGGCATCTGTGAATAGACGGCGTGTCGGCACCCTTCCGATAAGGTCGGACCCGGTTCTGTTCTTTTTCTAATTTTTTCACGTACATTCAATAATTTTCACGTCCATTTAATCCAATCTGGTAGTTTTGTTACTCTCAGTCAGAGCGTCGACGTAGATGGCGATTGAAGATTTCGGATTGTTTAACGAATGCACTTAGTTTTTCATTTAGTTATCTCCGACGACATACAATCACGTGGTTACTTTTTAAACGTCTCGACTTCTTTTGAAGGCGAAAATTCGCACTTTCAATTATTCCTATCGAAACATTATTACTAATCTTATAATTTGAAACTGTGTCGTATAATTTCTTTGTGTTTGGGAAACAAAAAAATTATTACTAATATAAAAGCCGTCGTCTGTGTGTGAATTCCTTTCAACTCCTACTAATTTTGTTTTGTTGCACTCTACGTCACAACAGAAAACAAACTATTGAATCTGTACAAAAAATAACAAGTCTTCTTGAATTTCTTGAAATATTTACTCTTCTCAATTTCCAAATCTTTACTTCTCATAAAACTTATTCCGTCACGCTTGACCGGGACATTTTCAGTTCTTATATATCTTAACTATTGATATTTTCTTTCAGTTAACTGATGCAGCATAAGGCTATGTATACATTAGGCGTTTTGCATTGCGTTAAACGCGCGTTAGCAGCGTACACTCCGCGCGTTTGCTCGGCGTTCGACGACCGTTTAGTGGAGCCTAAGCACTGCCTCAGTTTGGAAATGAACGTGAAAGTAATTGCTTGTGCGTGCCTCCTCCATCGTCGCTATAAAAGACGATGGCAGAGGCAAAGAGAATTTTGGGTGCACCCAATATTACGAGGTAGACTGACGCATGGAATGTTTGTGACGTTGTATCCAAAACTAAGACAATATGAACCCAAATTTTTAAATTCTTTTAGAATATCTATAAAATCATTTGACGATGGCTGGTCTCTTTTAGATTTCATCAATAAATAGATCAGTATCGAAATTATCATTCTCCATTTTGGCCAACATACGTCCACTCTACGCGATCGAATGGACAACAACATGGCAGCACATATATCTCAAAGCGCGCGGCTGACGCCAGCGAAACTCGCGTTCTAACAAAAATATATCAACGCGCGCGTTTGAGTATGTATACCTATGCAGAAGTCTCGGTTCTTTAAAACGCGTTTTTAAAAAACGCCTAATGTGTACACAGCCTAACCATCGGCATTACGGCCGATTGACGAGCGGTCAAGGTGAAATCCTATCCCTCTGGGGGACCCGAAATCGAATCCAAACGAACCAACCTCCGATAAATCCCCAATAATTTTACGGGGGTGGTCTGTCCGGATACATCGGGCCCGTCCCTCACCACCCTGTCGCCCCATTGTTGGCCTGGCCGAACCGCTAATGGACTTGCTAAAATGGCTGCTTTGTCCACAGGACAGAGACTTAAATATATATATATATATTCAATCGATTTATTTCGGGTCGGTAAATTACTAGGAATCATTTGGGCGTGAATAGATTTATTATTTTTATATGTAAGAACAGAATGAATGTACGGTAATAATAATTGCTATTTTTACACGCTTTAGTAAATAAAATACATAATTTTGAATATTGATTTGTTTTTCATATTTCCTACTTGTTTCTGCATTATTTGAAATTTATTCTTTTGTATAAGTATGGAAAAGGTCCAGCTAATTAAATATATGTATTGCTGAGCTATATGGCCTCTATTTCTAGACCTATCACACCTTCATCACACATAACACCAGCTTCAATATATCAATTTATTTTAAAAATAGTATGCATCTCGGACTTAGTCCCTCCTCGGCTTTTTACAAATTTTCCTCAAAATCGACATATTTACAACTCCAAATTTTTTCATTTGGCAATAATCGTTTACAATTTTATCCATTAACTAGCAGACCCCGCCACGCGTTGTTGTGACTCAAAATGTATCTATTATAAATGTACAGCACATCCCCCGTGGAGGGGGGAAACTTTTTCGAAAAATCCGTTTTTATTGTAAATTCTCTTCACGTATCCTATTAAAACGCAATCAAAAACGCAAAAAACTGCATCTAAAATACCTGTAGTATAATAGAAGCCAAGTTCTTCACGGTAAGCCTTAAAATCCTGTCTCTCACCCCGCAGGGAGAATACCGAAATTTCCCTTCTTAGTGTATATTCTGTTGACGTACCCTATTAAAACGCATCTAAAATAGTATAAATAGAAGCAGAGTTCTTTACGGTAAGCCTTAATCCTATTCATCTCCTCCAGTAGGGGAAATTTTGACACCTATATTATATAAAAACACGTGCATATTCGAATGCAGCGTTGTGTCAAAATTTCAAAGGAATCAGCAGGAACAAACGAACATTACGTTTTTATTTATATAGATAGATAGATGATGATCTGCTTTAGTTCATCCTAACAGAAAAGCAAACTTAGGGCATCGTACTCGTAGCGCCATCTGTTGGACATAAAAGCCTTAACCCTAGATGATATCTTTTAATTTATATGAATGTTTAACGGAATAATATAAAGCCTATGTTTACCCTGACGGTCCATTCTAAATATTGGTGAAAGAATTTTTGAAATCGGATGAGTACTTTCGGAAATTAGCCCTTGCATACAAACTTACAAACATTACCTCTTTATAATATTAGTATAGATCAGGGCTTGTTAAACTTGTTTTATTCACGACCCCATTTATGATTGTGATTTTTTTCGCGACCCAAAAAAAAATATAAAATAAAGATATATACAAATTTGCAATAACAATAATGGTGTACTACCACAGTTCACTCGTGTTACAATGGAACAGAGACAACTGAATACACTGAAAAGCGACAATACTACATTAGTTCACACTACAGTGTTGCTGAATCGTTGTCTCGCTGCACCAGAAGTGACACAAAGCGCAACTCACGTGCGCTTTGTGTCACTTCTGGTGCAATATGCAGTGATTTATTAAATATGCCTGTTCACAAAGCGTGCCATTTTCAAACTCTCACAAATTATTTTCAATATTTTGCATTAAAATCTCGCGACCCCAAATGGGGTCGCGACCCATAGTTTAAGAAGCCCTGGTATAGATTAATTTTCACTTTCGTACTTCAAGTTTTCTTCCTTTGGTGGTTCGCGTTTTCCGTTTTCTTCCATAGTTCATTTCCATCATTTAAACCAATCTTGCAATTATTATTAGACAATTCGTAAATTGTTCCATCTTCCAGACTTATAAATTCAAAATTCCTAATTCGTAAATTGTTCCATCTTCCAGACTTATAAATTCAAAATTCCTTTTTCCTTTTAGTCGCCATGCAGCGGCGTACTCGGGATCCGAACTAGAGTGGGAAACTCATATTAGTTTCGAGGAAGTGGAGAGGAAGAGTGAGGTTTTACGGCAGATGGCTCTAGTCTAGTCACTATATACATTATTCAAACTGATACTAAGTTGATACGTCTGTGCTGCGTGTCTGTGCGCCAATTACTACACTTTAATTGTCACCATGCTTAAAAAACGACGTTAAGTTTTCGCTAAACCTTATCGGCTCTGTCATAAGTAAACTACTACTACAATTAAATCTTGGTGTTCGCTGGATAAGAAAATACACATACTCCTACAATTGTTTATGTTACCACTTTCATAACGTAAGCTATAAGGGAAGCTTCGAAGAGCATGAACAATATCGTGCACCTTCACATACATATCCATACATACAAACCCGAATTTTTTTTCATTTCTCGACGTTTCAAGGTGTCCTGCGTCTAAAAATGTAAAAATGTTTGGGGTAACTTTTTGACTGATCGCTATACTTTCCCTCTGTTATATATAACAGCCGGGGGAAAGTGATACTTTATTGTATTTGTAATAAATATGAATTAATAAAAAGTTTATAAAGATGAAGTAATGTTTTCATCCTTCATTTGTCAGAATTTAAAATATTAGAGATGGAATTTCATTTCCAATAAAATAGTCGTATCTTACTTTTCATTATAAAAATGATATACAAATCAATTTATAACACATTCTACAATTTACACGCGGTTTCTGCTTTATAGGAGCTCCAATAAAGCAGAAACCGCATGTAAATTGTTGTATATAAATCCAGAATTGGAAGTTAATATTGGATAATGAGATCATTGGGCAAGAGAAAGAACCAAATTTTATACAAATGGTCATTTTTTTGTAAAAAATTTATATATAAATTTTTATTATTTAACCAGTTGAAAAAATTCTTATAAGCAAACTTAAATAGTGGAGCATTACATTTAAAGGCAGATCGTAAAGAAAATGCTACATTTATTAAGTAATAAATGGAGAAATCATTATAGTACAAAAATATGCATTCAATGTGAATGAAATTCAGTAGTATTTCTTTATCGTACTGTATATTACTGAAAAATGCAAAATGTTCGTATACACAGCATATCTGCAAATACAAATATCAAAATTTAAATAAATAAAATAATAATAATAATGAGCAATTATTTGTGATATTGTCACAATGCCTGGGTGCAATTTTTAATCATTTTTTATTTACTTAATTTAAAATATATGCTCTCCACCTGAAATTAGTAGTGGCTTGCCCTTGTACATCATACTTTTCCTTTAACAATAGAGTCGTGCCAATCTAACACCTTTCTGGGGAAAATTTTTGAATTGAAATAACGTGACTTCTGGTTTGTATCGGAAGTTCGTATATAGTTACTCGGAACCTCCTGCTCCCGATCTTTCTTTATCTGGTGTCGACTTTCATCTTTCAAACTCCGTTTTTGAGATTAAGGAAAGTAAGACGGATGGACGACAGTGGAAATTTATGTCTACAATTTTTGAAATTGCATCCCAATAAAACAGACTTCAATAAGGTGTGAGGCCAGATGGCAGAAGAGTCAGGGTGGCAGCCTACCACTCTAGGGGACCCCGATCCAAATCTGGACGGGCCCCCAGGAATTTTTTGGGAGCGGGTCGGGCCCCATCCCTCACTGCCTGGCCAAACCCGTAATGGGCTTTCTAAAAGAGGCCTTCTTAGAGCCCACAGGGTGGAGAGTTAAAAAAAGTGCACGATCGCCTTGGACAGCATGATAAGATCTTATCGTGTACAGTACATCATCCTTCTTTCCTTAATATACAATTAAAAACAAGAGCTAATGAAAGAAAAAAACCAATGCTGCTTCCAACTCCAAATATGCCATCATCAAGATAATTCTTTTACAACCACTAATATACAGTTCCTTTCCAAAAGTTTAGAAATATCTCAATCAACACACAGGTCCATATTATTACTTCATAAGATTAAGAATATAAGCTTTTTCTGAATGTTAGTTTTGTTGGAATTGCATTTGTCATAAGCTTTTCTATTGAAGTAAATTATGCTATTGATATGATCTGGATTGAGTTCATGTTTCAAAAATATAGAAACTAAATTTTGTCTTAAATGTTGAACAAATGCTTCCTGCCACTTAAGTTTGTAAGGAATGTTGGCAAGCATGAATGCATGGCTTTTAATGTTTAAATGATTGCTTTATTTTTCTGATAAGCATTATGCATACATTTTATATGTAAAATGTTGAGATTTACTGTATTATTTAGTGAAGTTTCTTACATACAGGATATTTCAGAAACATTTGGTCAAATTTAACAGGCTAATAGAGGGGAAACCACAATAACAAAGTTGGCTGTTTTTGATCAGAAGCAGCAAAGTGTAGTGGCATCATTTCTGTTCTTTTTTTAACTCTGATTAATGTATCAATAATATCACTTCATCTGTATAAAGCACATTCTAAAGAAAATGAAGATTAATACACCTTCCCAGACATCATTGACAAATTTCTACTTAAAATTGCATTTTGTTGAGAAGAATTGTGGTGCAAATGCTTGCCTTTGCTTTAATACAACTAGTATTGATGAAGAAAATATATCATACACTTAAATGAGTGATGCTATTGTTCTAGCTGTTGGTCTTATACTAGAATTCTCATCAATTCTAGCAATAATTTGCTTTTCCATAACCAGTGTTCATGCATTTCTTGCTGTTCCTCTATCAATGGTAACTGTTCAAAGTGATCCCAATTCTTGAAAATGCTGATTAACAACTGCAAAAGCTTTATTTTTGGCTGGATTAATTTTAAAATGCGCTGCTTATAATATAAATTTATAGTTTATAATTATTATATTAATTGATATTATGTTGTGCATTCTGCTTAAATTTTGTATATGAATATATATTCTAAAGAAAAAAATTTTTCTATTGTGTTATAATGAAGTATGGTTTTCATTGTGAATACATTTATTAATAGTAAAAAATTATATAAAATTATTATTAATAGTACTTTTAAAATCTTGCAATCAGCTTATGAAATTATGGCAGAGTTACAAACAGACTTGCAGCTGGGCAGTCAAGTGGATATTGCAAGACAATTGTATATAAGTTGTTGTGGTTCACAGGATTTTCCTTATTGAAGATAGTCAAAGCAGGCTTAGTGCAATGACCTCTTCAGAAAATTGATCTTTGTGACTATTGCATAATGAAATAGAACTGCAACTCCAATTTGTTTGAGATCTGTTTTTGCTGCTAGTGCAAGGACAATAAATTTTTACAGTATGCAGATTGCTACATGAAGGACTATGCTAAACAATCAGTAATATGCATGCTCCCTAACTACCCAGCACAAAAGAGAATGCTTGGATTAGACATACATGTATATAAACTAGAGACAAAATCAATAAAGATTCATAATTTTTATGTATGAATTTATCTGTGTAATAGAGAAGATATGCTTTGCAGAGTGATTCTTAATGAGTTTTCACCTAGAGAGAGCCAGGACAAATATATCATCCTTCACATATCTATGAAAAGATTGCGTATGGTGGAGGTAGTGTTCTTGTATGGAGGCATTTCTTACGTGTATGTGCTGACTTATAATGCTGCCACATGGAAACCTGACTGCTCACTGGTACAGAGATAATATCTGGCACCTCTTTGTTTGTCCACATGCAGCTTCAATTGATAGCACATTTATACTGTCATCTGATAACGTCTTCCTTCAGACAGCTTATCAGTCAGTAAAAAAACATTCAACTCCGACTCTGACAAAATTAAATACCAAGTCATTTTATGGGGTGGCAGAGGCACTCATAGCAGAGTACCCTACTCTGAACTCTGAAAGGAGCTTGGGGAATTTACCCAAACACTTTTATAGTTAGTATTATTAATATTTAACTTACATTAATATTTAACAAATATTTAATAAGAGGAGAAAGGGTGCAATAAAATTCTACATCTACATATCTTTATTTGACAGCATTTGCTCTTCAATTTCACCCTTTCAGAAAAGTTAATCCAACTAAAAAGTGTACAATCTAGCTACTTCAGCTCCTTGTTCAGAAAAGAAAAATATGTACTCTGATCAGTCTGGCTCATTCAGAAAAATACAGTACTTATTTAGAGCAGGGATAATAAAGAAATGATTAAAAATATTCAAATTCAATTGGATCAAACTAATATAACTACTAAACACAAATACTACAAAGAATACTACATATTTAATAAATTAAATTGATGCATTTTGTATTTAAAATATATGAATTACAACAAAATACAAAAAATTAATAAATATATAATAAATTTTCTTTCATTTAAATAAAAATACTAAAGTAAATTTAAAATGCAGGAGTCGATACATTTTTTCTGACTCCGACTCCTCTGGTCAGAAATTCCTTCCCACTCTGACTCTGACTCCACAACCCTGCCTTATGAGAGAAATGAAAGCTATATTAACAAATTAAATAAACTGATAAAAGTTGAACTGATTCTTCATGATAAAAATAAAGTGAGACAATTTAATAGTTATTATTTAAAATTCTTTATGACAAAAATTTGCTAATTGAGATAATTTAATTGAATATTTTAAATGTTTCCATTCAAAATACAGTACAGTACATTAGCATTACTTTTTGTATTATTGTTTTAAAAACAAATCTAGTAAATCCTTCATTATCTGCTCAAGTTTTAGAGGATGTGTACAGCTAGAAAACTCACAAAATGGATGATTTTATTTTATAAAAACAAAACTTATTTTAAAATAATTTCATATTAAAACTGTTAAATGAAAGTATTAAAAATGTATATTTATTTCAAAATATTAATACAATAAAAGTCAACAAACTTAATACAGTAAAAGTTGTGTAAACTGGAATCATAATACTTTCTGGTTTGGTAGGTTTCCATTTTTAACAGTTTTTAATTTTTTTTCCTTTCTTTTTATCTTTAACTACATCTGACAAAGGTCGCATAGTTTATGCTAGGTATTTCAATATTTCTTAGATGCAATCCTTATGAGTTCACATGACAACAAACAAGCCAACTTGCATACCAAAATATAGTGTCTTGTTCTACTGTCGGAAATTCTAACACATTACAGTAATACAAAAACTGAGTTATTTTGTGATTTGACTTTTCAAGAAATTTTAATACTCTAATACTTAGGTCTCTAATTATCAACATGTTAACAAACTTGTTTTAGAATACTTAGTACTAGTTAGCTACTTATTACTCTGTATAAGTTGTCAATACTGTTACTTTATTATCATTGTTTTCACAAATTACATTCAACTGTTTGTTCTCAAGAACTCGATTCTTGGAACTCATTAAATTCTTGATGTTCTTGATTCAGGTATAAACATTTCAATACCCAATGCTACTAGTTAATTCCAAATGATATTAGAGAGGTTGAGGCACACGTTTTAAACGTGTAAACGTGTACATGTGACGTTCGGCGCCGCTTTCCCGTAAGCCTAAAAGTTTGACAATGGTGTTTGGATAGTCGGTGGAATCACGCTCGACATTCCAAACACCATCGTCAAACTTTTAGGCTTACGGGAAAGCGGCGCCGAACGTCACACGTACACGTTTACATGTTTAAAACGTGCGCCTCAACCTCTCTATTGTAATATAGTATTTTCTAATCTGTGGGGGATGTTCCCTAGTGAGGCGCAAGACAATTACAAGGAGGCTCACAGCTTTTACCAAATTATCATTTTTTAATACAAATGAACAAAAAAAGTCAAATCAATGTCAAAAAAAATGAATCATCAAAGCAATTAAACCTAGTTCACAACTCTTGTCCAAACAACTCGAATACAAGTGCTAAAAGTCCATCCACACTCTTGCCGAAACATCTTGACAAGAGTCGAGCTCCAGTGAGGTGAGGAAATGGGAATAAATATAAGCACTTGGATCATCTTGAGTAGTCTCAGCAAGAATGAAGAGCTGGCAACTTTACTAGACTGTGAAAAAAGAATTATCATTTTCAAGGGACTAATCAGATATGCTTTCTGAGCATGCGCAGTTGTGTCTGCTTTAATAACATGATGTACATAATACTTTTGATGTGCAGTACAAGAACTATATTTATACAAAATAAAATATATTATTTCGTATATTATAAGGACACTATTTATGAAATTAAGATTGTTACGAAAATCAATGGAGCACAACAATTTTTTTCTGAAAAAGAGGAGTGGAGGTACAGAAACTTTGAAAACCACTGCCGTAATGCATAGGGCATTTCGAAATTTAATTAATGATGCAGCCGATAAATAGCCTGATGTACTATAATATCATTTGGCATTAAGTTCTTGATTCTTAAAAGTATTTAATTCTTCTCATCTAATTCCAACAAAGACCAATATTAACAAAACCATTGTGTCTGTATCTCTCTGTTACCTGACCTTTGTTCTCTGACAAGGTTTGAAATTGTTCTCAGAGTCCAATTTATCACACTCTGTGATGACCATTATACCTGAGGCAATTTTACTTTATTCTTCTACAAATAAAATCTTAATTTTTCATTTTATCCAGGTTAAGTAATATTCTTTGTGCTGAAAAACCTATTCCATTACTGCATTGGAAAAGTTACTGCTTATAATAAAATTTAGCATTAAAACATCATTCTATTCTGAAGAATTTTTTCTGTTTAGGCAGCTTTCCATTTTATTCAGGTTATGTTTTGGACAGTTTTATTGTGCTATACATGAATGTACACATACACCATTGACACTCAGTATAATGGACTAACAGGAAGAAACAATGATTCAACAATGCAAATTGTCCATTGTATCTTTTGTAATTTTCCTATTGTATCTACCTTAGATGCAATAAGAAAAGTCTTATTAATACTTTAGATCTCCTCCCCACAAAATGATAAAACCAATAACAAATATGTGAAAATAACTTAAAAGGTACAATAAAAACAATAAAACTATCCCAAGTATCAAATTAAATAGGTTAAAAATTATAAAGAGCATATTTACAAAGATTTTTGAATAGAGTACAGTCTACGTTAAGCATATACTGTACTCGAGTTTATTTATATTGTATTGTGTCTTCTATTTCTATACTACTTATGAATTAGCAGTCACATAAGATGGGAATTTTATTGAATTCACATTAAAAATTACTTAATCAATTCAACTTGGCTGCCCCAACATTAAATTCTGAGTGCACCATTGTAATCAATGTACCTTTAAACACAAGTTTATTATTGAAAATTATACCAAGATCATTTATGGAGTTAATGTATTTTATAAGGTTTGTATCAATGGCAAATAGAAATAAAGATTCGTTTCCAATTACTGAATAGCACATGACAATCGTTTTCCGTGCATTCATTTTGAACTTAGCTTTTTCAAGGAGGGCCATCAAAAGTTGTAGGTTTAACTGGAGAATGTTGGAGTCATGATTTATTAACTTAATATTATCAGCATACATAACAGAAGATTTAAGCTGAATAGGTTATAAACAAACTTTTTTGCACTTTTCCAGCAAAGGTATGTTTATTATCTATCTATATGTATATAGTGAAATTGCTGGAAACATGCAAATAGGTCTGTTTATTATTTATTTCTAAGTTCCAGCCAAGAAGAATAAGTTTATAAGTTTTAAAGATTTAAGCTGGCTGAATTGTTAATATAAACTGAAAAGAAAAATGCACTTAATATCAATCTCTGTGACATACTACAGGTTGAAGCAAAATGGAGAAATTCAAAATCACTTTAAAGTAAGTGATTTTATAAGAATTTTATAAGAATGTAATAGGAAGTAGTTGTTGAGCTAGAAGTGATATATGAAGGTCAACATCAAAATAATCATAGAGTGCTGAGAAAAGAATATTAGATAGAACAGAGTCAAAGGCCTGGTTAATGTCTACATAGATAACATAGGCAAATATGTTATGTTCAACTTCAAAACAAACTTTATTTGAGATATGATAAGAAATATGATACAAACATATATTGTGATAAATGCAAGGAAAACAAACACTACATATCCTGCAATGATGTAAACAGTACCTGCTAATTTACTGACCAGCAGATATTTCAAGAACTAATAGATGCTGTCTGATATTCTCATGTTATATTTTTATTCTAACAAGCATATTTTGAAATCTGTTCTAATGGTCCATAAAATCAAGAGTCAATAGTATAATACTTTTTCATTTCCACAAATACATCACAAACATAATCAGTATATTCTAAACAAACAAAACAGAAACAATAGGTGAATATATATTTAATATGACTTTTATATACTCACATCAGAATAATTTAGAATTCTTGTTATGTTTTTTACAACTTCTGCTATTTCTATCTTTACATAATCTTGTTCCTAATAAAACAAAGTGGTTTATAAAGATTATTAACAAACTTAACAAAAAGAACAACTTACAATTAGGAACCAACATTTTCCAAAGTACAGTAGAGCATCAATTATCCAAAATAATTTGGGACTGGGGTTGTTCGGATAACCGATTATGTACGAAAAAATATATTAACCTATTCCATGTTGAAATTCGTTCAAATCCTGGCATGGCCTTAAGTACCCTCTCTGATCGCGCCAGTGCTGACAGCTAAAACACACACACCAATACCAACAAAAATAATATTGGAGTAGCCCAAGATATAGCCAAATATTGCAGCACCACAACACTAGCAGAAATTCGAATTTGCCGATTGGAATGCTTTTGGTTAACCAATGTTTTGGTTGATCGATATTCAGATAATCGATGCTCTACTGTAATTGTAAATCAATAAAAGCCTTTGAATGTAAGAAACAATGTAGACAACAAAACAATGAAATATTCTCAATTTGCAAAAAATTTAATAAGTAAAGAAAGATTACATGAACTTACAAAAGGTGTTTGAATTGGCAATCACAATGTGCAATTCAGCCTGTGCATGATCAAACAAAACCCTGGTTCATTCTCTCAAATACACCAGGCATCTCCCCAGACAATGTTGAATGCTGCAAGTATTCTGGTTAAAAGTGTTTCTGGGTAGGATTGTTATTATACAAATAGGAAGCCAGCAAACCAAACACACTGGTATCTCAGAAATGAGGCTTTTAATATGCCCCAAAGAAAGTAATTAAGAGGCATCAAGTCAAGGAAGCAGACTGGTCATGCAACCAGACTGCCTGTTTCAATCCTATACCTGGAATATGTGTAATTCAGAAATTCCAGCACATAGAGTAAAATATAATGGCATTCTATCATATTGCATTCACATTTGTTGCTATACAATAAGTGGCATGTCACTTAATAAGTCAGAAATGGTCTTTTCGAAAAACATTCTGTAAATCTATCCATTCAAACATGGTTGCAGGGGATAAGTCCTGATGAAGTGATCACTAATACCTGCTTATAAGTTCACTGCAATAAGTTCTCTTGATGGTGGTGGTGATGGTGAACAAATGTAGTATTGGAATTATGTTCCACATAAACATGGCTATTTTGGCAATTGATGTGTCATCTGTAAACAACATTATGCTCAAAAATAGAGACTATGGATGCAAAATCTATTGACAAAATTGCACCTGTCATGGGAAATCTTCCACAGATAATCCTGCACTTACGTGGAAAGTAGGAGACAGCTGGTTATCATGTAAGACTCAACTTACTCTGCTTTGTAAAATTTCCATTTGATTAATTATAGCATGTTTGCTCACAGATAGCTATTCTTTTGCTTATAAAAGTATATCTTCTTCAACAGCAACTGTTCAAACAACCTACTTGCAATTCTGTGTGATGCACTATATGCAGGAAACCATTTTCCCTGACTCACCAGAGAATATTTTGGAACATATCAATAGTAAGTATTAGGTGGTGCCTGTTCAAATACTGTTCTCAGTACAGGCATTCAGTTTCACATGCATTTCCAGTAGCTGCACTATAAATGAAATGCATGATTTACAGTTTTGATAACTATATTGTTCCGTTTAACAGATAGCAAGAGGTTACAAGAGCACCAAGACATGAGTTTAATGTCAACTGAAACACCCACAGATCTCTGCATGCATGAATAACAAGCAAATAGATGATGATACAAACACACTACATAAAACAACTAAAAGTCAATGCATGCCTCTCCAAAATATACAATTATTCACAATATATCCACAACATAGTTTCTTACATTCAAAGTCTTGTACTGACTCAGGATTACTTTGAAAAACTTAATTTCTATCAAAAATTGCTCTATTCTGATTCCTGCAAGTGCTTCTTAAATTTGTCAATAACCTTTAAAATCACCCTATACAATTAAACAAAAATGAAAATTAATGTAAACTTTCTTAAACATAAACAATACAAAAAATGCTTCATATATCATTGAAAAAAATAGACATGTGAGATTAGCAGTGGGTCACTGGTTAATCCCCAAATGACCACTTACTCTGCACAGGCTGGTAAAACCCGATCTCGGGGTCGTTGGATGGCTACAAGGGCAAATCGAGTGGGGAAGGGTGAGGAAGCTGACAGGTGTCCTTAAATGACAGGAAACAGGTTCAACAAAATAATAAACATTTATTAAATGGCTACGCTATGATACATAAGGCGATAACAATATATAGGTTAAATGTGGTTAGATACAACTCAGAATAAATGTGGCTAACATAGTATACTCCTTCCTCCAAGGGTTAAACTAAAAATACACTTAGGGAGAGAGAGAGAGTCCACAGGTTCAAATAATTACCTCAAAGAGAGCTCTATGTGGCGATTAAGTGTTATGTGGAAGTTCCTATATGGTATCTTCTCCTTTTGTCGGGTCGAGTCCGTTGTATGGAGGTCCGGAGACAAGATGCACACATCGACAAGTATAACTTCCGAGAGATCGCCCGAGCATCTGGAGATTCGAGCTTTTATATCATTCGCGAGGGAAAACTGACACGGGATTGACTTTTGATGATGATGACAGTGCATTCTTCACACCTAAGTGTAAACTTTCCCAGCTAGTTGTTAGTACAATAGGTGACATCTGATCTAGTTCAAATTCCTCGGGTTTTTTCCAAAGATATTTACACTTAAAATAAAATTTGAATTTTTAAGAGTCCCATAAAAATCCGCGGGCTCACATCATTCACCGCTTTCTTTAAAATTATACTTATGAGTATAATTTTAACATTGGAATCCTCTCTCTCTCTTTTTGACATGGGTTTTCCTGACAATAAAAATTTCGCTTGTAACAAAGACTATTGGTTGACGCGTGACATGTGCTATCTGCACAACAGACACGATTTACAATCGTGACGAGTCGTTGAGGCTGTTGACCAACTGTCACAGTTTCTTTGTTGATGATTCCCCGTTTGTTGACAGTTCAGAAATTCTACACCAGTTCAAAGTCATTCAATGTAGATTAGTTGTTTGGTGCTAGTAGACTGCGTTGTGGCCGTTAAATTGACATCAGTCTCTTCTAAAGCACAAAGTTAGTTCACTTTCAATTCACAACACAAATCAGTTTGGTTTTTTTTTCGGGAACGGCGTACAAGATATATGTGTTATAGAATTGTCGTAACTAATTTCTCTCTCTCTATTTCCTAATCTAATTAGGGGAACTGTCCTATCACTAATCCTAAACCTGATGAAATCTGGATTGAAATTTAATCTAGTCAATATATTCCAAAAATTCAGCTAGGAGATCGCTTTGGATATGAACAGAGTCAGTCGGACTGACGGTTTCTATGTCAGAGTGATGACGGACTTCTGGTTCTGTTTTCTCCTGTAGGTGGGGTGAAGGTGCAGCCTCTCATTGCTCTACTCTTTTTCTTTTAACTTTTCGATACATCGTCTCTTTCTGTTCGCTTTCTGACTTTCCTCTGTTTCTTTCTTTGGAGGAAAGAGTTGGATGTGAGGTTTGGATAATTTGAATTCCATTTGCACCAGAAGGAGGACTTTGAATTGTAGACTTTTTCTGTAGGTCACTTTGACCTCGGTTTTGCTTCTGTCTTAGTCTATTCTGATTTTTGTAAGGTCGTGTGCCTTCATTTCGCACCCTTGAGAAATGCGATTGGCCTTGATGCATGAGTTGTATGACCATTTTTCCAGGAAGCTCCTCCCCCTCTTCCGCAATGTCAGATTTTCGTTTTTTTGGCTTCTGCCGAGATTTCCAGCTTGAGCAAAAATGAACAATTTTCCCATTTGGGAGAGTAATCTTCTCATTCACATAATCAAGAATGAGACCTTCTTCCTTTAGAATATCTCTCCCAATGCTCCCTTCACAAGGAGCTATGATTTCTGATCGGACAATCCTGCAGGTCTTGGAAAATTTGTATCCACGAAATTTGAAACAGGGAACAGTCATTCCTATGGTTGAGATGGATTCTCTGTTTGGACCTTCTATCTTCCTTTGTAGTCCAAATTTTACTGGGGCCTTCCCTTTTAATTTATTGGCTACTTTGTTTGACAACACTGTGTCATTGAGCTCTGGATCTATGGCAAATTTAACTGGAACATTATTCACATAACCCAGGATAATGGGGTTTTTCTTCTCTTGACTCTTGTAGTTCTAATAATACCTGTCCACTTCTCCTCATCCTCAGAGGGGGCATCTGATTCGTCGGTGGTTATGCACTTAATCCATGCAGATGGACTATTTCGTCGAGGATAGGAAGTTGGACAATAATCGTTTCTTCTATATAGCGGAGAGGACAACTTGCTTGCAATTTCATCCAATCGAGTTCGAAGTTCCTCAATAGCGGCTTTTACTGATTCCCACTCTTCAGATGTTCTCTCTGTAGCAGATTTAGAATTAACTTCCCTTATAGGTCTGATAATAGCACGAAAATGTGCAGTAAGGTTCTCTATCATTTCTTCGCTAATAGCAGCCTTTAATGCGTCGTCAAAAGTAGCAGGTTTGCGTGACATGACGCGCTGTCTTATACGAATATGCAGTTCTTGAATCCCATTCAAGAACTGCACCCTCAATGGTTCATCTAATTCTTTTGTCTGGACCCTTTGGATAACAGCAGTTTCCTCAGCATTTGCACCCGGCTCTGGTGTAATTACTATCTCCATGGCTAGAGACTGGAGACAAGCGGCATACGCCTGCACATTTTCCTCCTTTCTTTGAACGCAGGTATAAAACTTATTTAATTGGATAGGGAAAGGTTCACATTCAAAGCGCTCTATCAGACTTACTCTACAGACTTACTATCAGACTCTAAAAGACTTACCAAATAAAGTCTTTGTTACAACTGAAACTGATATTAATTAATTGAATGTATAACATTCAATTAAGAAACACCTAACATTCATATTCATAAGAAACACTTAACATTGTAAGATTTCAAATCTCTCATTTTTTACTATCTCTGAGAAGCATAATAAACAAAAATAATGACTCACAACAGAGAAGACATTTTGAGTTCTGCAGTTTGAAAAGTCAGAATCACTTGTCATTGTGAAACATAAGTAATCTGTAGAAGCTGTAGAATTGTGGCTGCTATAGGAGGAGTGACAACAGATATGCCTTAGCAAGCATAGAAAGAATTTGAGTATTGATCAGATGAGTGCTGTGTGACACGAGAAATTGTAATAGGCAAATATGAAACTTGGACAGTTTTCCAATGTTTTAATGTACATTACAATGTTCTTGAATAATATTTCACTTAATTACAATATTTTTGGAATACATGTATAAGACAAATTATAACAAAATAAACTTACTAATAACTATCAATTTTGATAAATTCAACTTGTTCTTGAAATTCTCCAGAACTTTATTTTATTAAATTAAAAAATTTTACATGGTACTAAATAAAAGATAAATATTACCTGTTTCTTGTAAGAAGTATTATACTGTATTTCATTGAAGACTGTTTGATTCTGTTATTAGATAATTCTGAAAGAAGAAAAACTTAAAAAAATAAACTGTTCATAGCACATAACTGCTTACTTAAGTTTTAACTTTTATATCTACTTTTAGAAAATCTTCAGTTATATAGAAACAATAATTAGTTCTATTATAATTATTATTACATTAAAATTTAACACATACATTTTTATCAACATTTTTATATTCAAATCCAGTAGACTTTCATATCAGCAGAGTTATATTTCAAGACCACCAGTGTATCATCTTCAGTTTCAGAGGATAATGAAATTGCAGACAGTACCAAACTCTATATATACTGTTTTTTTCCTATACATACATACTAGGGGTTAACAACAATAACTAATAATAAAATAGAATGATTATAACAACATACTGTAATAAAAGTTATGCGAATGTAGTCTCAGCACACAAGTTTTTTTTTTCCTTATTAAGTCGAATCCTTTCACTTAAACAAAGCTTTATGGTTTCTCTTTGAGTTATCTGAATTGCTAGGATCACTACTCTTGAGCTTTGGGATCCTTAGTAAATAAAGGTTACTTGAACACAAGCACTATAATATCATAATAGTCAATCTGATAACAAAGATTACTACATGGGTATTGTATACAGTGTGAAAACACTGGACAAAAGGATGATTTAAATCTTGGGCAGGATCATGCTACTCAGAACAATGTGCAATTTAAAATTGGATTGGATTGGATTGGATTGGATTATTGATGTTTTATGGCACAAGAGCATCATGGACCATGCTGCACCACCAAGTTCAATTTAATCTTATGAAGTGTTTATTTCTGGAATTTTCCTTTTAATATTTTTGAATTGTGATTGATGATGGATAACTGAAACCATGGACTATAAAACTGCTGATAAGAGTGACTACTGTAATATCAAATCTCTAACATCCAGCAAAGAATTTAAAAGTGTTTATAACTACTTTTAGTAGTCTTTATCAAATTACACAATCAATTTCTATAATAGCATAACCTGATCACAACTTCTTCAAGTACATGAAAAAGTTTATTTTTAAATTATTCCTTGGATATTAAAAATTCATTATTATTTGGATTTTGCATCCAGTTGTACCATTTTACTTTTTAAATATTCATTGAGAAAATTAACCATAGACAATATACATAAAGTTAGATTTTGCATTCATGACTATGATAAAATTGGAAATATAAGGATGTCCTCTATATTCTGAGACTAGTTTTTCTTCCAATAACATGAAATATATATCCTTAAAAATCATTGTGTTATAAAATTTCATGCAATAAAAAAACATGGTTTAGAGGAAAAATAAACTTACAGGTAGATCTATAGTGTTTCAAAATTTATTTTATGCTTTTCTTCAATACCTAACATTTTCCTTTTTCATTTACTACTTAGATAACAAGACATGCACTCATGTTTAAGATGCTGTATTAAACACTTTTATCAAGAAAAGTACATAGACAAGCACAATATAATCTAGAGCAACACATAAATAAATTGAGATAATTTTAAAGAGAAAGATAAGACATACAGAAGAATCTCATTTTAACAGATCAATCGGGCCGCCGAAAATCATCTGCTGTTCCAAGAATTCATTATATCATAAACAACAGATTTCCTGCACACCCAGGAAAATATCCGTTATTCGAATAGAATAGAAAGCGACCAAGAATAAAAAGCCATGTCGTCCCAAATTTCAGATGGGGTAGGACAGCATGGTCAATGGCCATCATATGCTGTGAAATTATTGATTTCACAGTATAAACTAAACAAAAATAAATTTTTCTCCAATACCAGTCCAAAAAATTCTAAAGGTTCATTTTCATCTTCTGATGAACTTGTCAAATCTTTATCATCATATGATTCTGAATCAATATTCGAGAGCAATGACAGAATTAACATCATTTTCTCTCAACTTTCTGCCAGATTGAATACCACAAAATAACAAGTGTTTAAAAATGTGCTAATCACCTGGAATAACGAACTTTGACCAATGACGTCAGTCATCACTATCGCACTTTAGTTGTGATTGAAAAGATTTATTAATACAAGTGGGAAAAAATATTGAAAAACTGTTACAACTTATATTTAGAACTGCTTCACCATCAATAAAAGTGTTTTATGTTTTAAAGACTTGTTTAAGTATCTAAATATACAATACATATATGGCACAGAGAGAAAAAAAATCTGTGTAAAAACTAAGGTAGTTACAAAATGTGTTTTAATTGCCTTATTCTCTGCAATGTATCATTTATTAATCAGCACTTTTCAAATCAATAGACTAACAATAAACTTAAGTTTCACTCTTACTAGTATTTATACATACATGTTTTGAGGCATGGAGGACAACTGAGAAGCTATATTGATGGACTTATGAAAGATATATATATATTGAAGAAAGACTGTGAGAGACTTGTTTCCTAATTTTAAGAAGATACTAAATTAGAATCTTATAACTGAAATGAAGAGTGTGGCTATAATCATATAGCATGATGTTCAATAAAGGAGCAAACCCACTGACAGGTTGAGAAAGAATGCTTATAAGAGTAATTGCTCTTGGTAATTTCTAAGATCACAGAAATTAATTTATTTCTGTTATTCCTCATGCAGTAATAAAGTATCGAATTTTAGCTCGTTCTAAGAATTTTGCCAGTGGAATGGTTGCTTCTTCTTTTGTAGTGTTTTAATATGCAAAGAATAAATGCATTTCACTATAGTTGATAACTTTTAATAATGAAATAATGGAAGTGCAACAAATTAATTTTAGTTTTAGTCACTACTCTTTTAGATTTTCAACATGTGATGTTTCTTCCCCGAAACTTGTGTATAGTTTTTAAATATTCATTACATCCAGGAAACAAGCTAACTCTTCTTGAAATTTGGAGATAAACAACTAGGATTGCTTTTTTTTTTATTTTCTTTTTGAAACCGTGTCCTGTTTTATATTTGTGGCGTAGTAAACACTAGTATTGTGTTTTATATAATTGTGTTTAATAAAACACAATACTAGTGTTTACTACGCCACAAATAGCATTGTTTTGTTACAGCAAGAGGTGAATTTCTCAAATGGAACTGAAGCCTATGGCAGTAAATTTCTAAAATACTAATGTAATTTTAAAGACAATGTTTCTAGCCAATATCACAGTTTTGCGTTAAACTCCTCCTGTGAAAAATGTGATTTTTTAAAATATATTTTAACGAGCTGAATATGAATCTGAAGTCCAAAATCTTCTATTACCTACATCTTTTTAAAAAACTACCTGTATTTTTGTAGAAAAATGTCTCTTTTAGACAAACTTTGTTACTGTTGTTTGAATAAAATATAAAACCAGAGAACAAATAATATGCTGAGAGGTCTTCAAGAAGGATACACTAAATTCTGCTGTTTTTATATAAATGAAAGTCTAGCGAGAACCAGTCACTACTTCATTAAAAAGTGGCCCAATCACATAGCAAACACACAAGTCAGAAGAATATTGCTCTTCCTGCTCTGATGGAGAAAACTAAAAATCCTCTTACTGCCTCTTCATATCAAGCTAGGTTTGATGAAAAACTTTGTGAAATGATGGATAAAGAAGGAGACGAATTTGCTTACCTGAGGCAAAAGTTTTCTCATCTGACAATGAAAAAATAAAGGAGGGAATTTTGTTGGTGCCCAGGTAAGACAGCTTTTGAAGGATCCTAGTTTCAAGGAAAAACTTAACCCAGCAGAAAAAACAACTTCAGACACACTCAAAAACATGAGGAAGAATTTTTTTGGGAAAGTATCATCTAACAACTATGACAAAATCATGGAGAAGTTGTTAACATCTTAACAAACACTGGGTTGCAATATGTCAACTCAAGATGAATTTCCTGCATTTCCATTTAGATTTTCTTTTCCTGTTAACCTAGGAGCTGTTTCTGATGAACATAGAAAAAGGTTCCATCAGACTCTCTCTCTCAAATGAAAAAAATTGGTTTAGCAAATGGTGGAACAAGAACATATTAGTGGATTGCTGAACGCTACAGCAAGAGACTTCAGAAAAAGAATATAAAAGGAAGAAAACATGACATTAAGTGTTTCAGTTTTTAATGTATGGAATTATGAAAAAGGAGTAGTTAATATAAATTTATTTATATCTAATTAGCCAATTAGCAATGTGTGTAGCCAATAAATATGATATTTTGAATAGAAAATGTTTCTTTCAAAAACCTAATTTCTCTCAAAATGGTGGGTGCTAAGCCAATTCTGTTGCTAGATTCAGATTCAGCACCATTGAAACTATAAAAACAGTGAAAATAAAGTTTTTTGCAGAACAGACTAATAGTATTTTATGTAGCAAATCATTCTGTTGTGAGATTTATTTCTGTTTAGGCAGTTTTATAGTAAATTCTAGATAGATTTCACAATATAAACTGTTTTAACTGAAGTATCAGAAGAAAAAAAAATGTGCAAATACTTTATGCATCATCATCAATAATAGAGAATCATTCAACCAAATAGCATTTCTGTAAATACAAAATGATAAAACAGAAACATATCAAAAACTATTTAATTAAATTTCATATTACAAGAGCATAATACAGTAAAATTAAAATTAAACCAATGCAAAGATTTGTGCATACTTTACATCTATTTACTGTTTATTTTTCTGTACTGTATTCCTATAATATATTTCTTAACTGTTAATTTATTATCTTAAATAGGTCTCTAACTCCCAACTTCTATTTCTCTTAGTTTCTGAACAGTAAATCAAAGTCCCTAATACATCTAATTGATTTGTCATCATTTCTTCTCACTAAATGCCTAAGCCATCTAATTCTGTTTTTCATTACTTAATATCCATAGCAACACTTTTTGGTCAACCTATTCTTTTTCATTATGCCTAAAGATAGCAAATTACTTGAAAATATTTGCATTCCTGCTTTTTTCTGACGCATTAATTAAAGCAGTTCAATAATATACACGATTACTTAAGTACATTACATTCAAATAATCTGATATATATTATCAGAAAATATTAAAGTTTGGATCTTCAGAAATGTGTTTTAAATGTCAAACAATAGTTTACATGTCAAAGCTTATTTAAACCTGATATTTATACCTTTATAGACATTATTATTGATAAATATATTATTTTGTATTTTCATTTTATTTGTATTCTTAAAATGATAAATGTATATCTATAACATAGTCCCATTCAGTATGACTGATATATAACATACTTTATGTATGACTGAAATAAATTAAACAGACTAGAAGTCCAAGGAAATACTATTATGCATAAAAGACTCCATAAGATTAAAATACAATAGAAATATTTCTTTACTAGAATATAAAACAGATCAATTGAAATTCAAGTGCTTTTGAACTTTCATCCATCTTCAGTAAACAGATCATAGAATGCTATTACTAGTGACGCATATTAAGAACAACTATGTTAAGAAATCAAAAGATGAAAAAAGTTTTTAACGATGTTCTATGTTCTAAATATTTCCTGAAGATGGATAAAAATTCAAAACCACTCAATTTTGAACTGTTTTAAGTTTCATGCTCCAGTGAAGCAAATATTTCTATTGTAGAATATCATTATATTATTTCATTCTCTATTACTCCATCTAAACATACACAAACTTAAAAACAAAAACAACTTTAAATATTTTTACAAATGATAAGTTAAATAAAATTATCTGATCAATTCAATTTTAACTTACAATTTAAATTATTGTTGTATACACAGAAAACAAACTGGTCCTGTCTTCTTTAACCACTCTCAAACTAAATAATGTTTAATCCAGTGGTTCCTAACATTCATTAAATCCCATTTTGAAAAAGTTTTTCCATTGTCCCCCTCCTTAAGTGTGTGTGTGTGTTTGTTAACTAAATAATTAAACAATATTAAAATATTTTATATACATGTATAGTACATTGTGTATTGTGTATCTAATTTGCCCATCGACCCCCTTTCAAACTTTCATCAACCTCATTGGGAAGCCCTAGTTTAATCTAAGGTTAACAACTGTCTATGCAGTCATCTTCAACATACATCTTTTAGACAGCTAAAAACATTAGATTAAACAATAATTTTTATGCTAGAAAAGGTTTGAAAGCAATCATATACAAAAAATAATTATGAAAATTATTTTTAAAAATGAAATATTAAGTATTAATAATTTAATTAATTGAAACTAAAATTGATATGAATCTCTAATTTATTTCGTCATATAACCAGAATGGCCAAAAAGTAGCTTAATGAAATATTTGATGAAGTATTCAAGCTACTAAAACTCTAATACTTCAGCATCAGAACCATATTTAAATTACACTCTTTCAATGTGGAGAATAATTCATGTAAAAGTGGTAGGTACCTTTTAGGCTATCCTTTAAATTTGTTCAAGGTGTTAAGCAAATTTATTTATTTCATTTTAAATATACATGTCCCAAAAACTGTGTAAATACTTGTTTTGTCAATAGAAACAAAACATTGTTTATATGTCATTTGAGTAAAGAATTTTAAGATTTTATAATTCCAAACTTCGAATTAATTAAAATCACATAGATTCAACTTACTCTTCTAATAAATTTATAATTTATAAAATCAAAAATATTAAATTTGATTACCTTACTTGATTTCTGTTTTAATTGTGAAATCAACCATAAACTTAAATTCTTAAACTAGTTTTGGAAGTCAAAATACAATTTTCGCTAGAATTACACTTTAAATTATCTTGATTTGGTTGAGAAAATCTGTTTGCGAAGCATGCTATTCTCACAGTATTTAATCTATTATGGACCGAAGTTTCCTCTTCAGAATCTTGTACCTATTTGAAAAACGAATAACGTTAAAATCAAAAGCTTATACTGTAAACATGTCACACAAAATTGCTATCTTATCTATCTAAAGCCAACATTTTTATATTATTTATTTTAGTAAATCATAAAATTTATCTACATTATCAACTATAACCAATGTAATTTGAACCATAACAATTTTATTAATATAGTATTTTAAATGATAAAGTAATAACTTTATATTGCAGTTTATTATTTTGTTTATCTTGATTGTAGTGAAAAAGATTTTGTTATACAATAGTTTTATACAACTGTACAGCTGCATTAAAAAGGAAAAATAAAAAAATAAAAGCATTTGCTTCCAGTTGAGAGGAACTGGGATCAAATGCATCTGGTTTCAATTCCATTCTTTGTATCTTACCACTCAACCACAATACAATAGGGCTTGGTCAGTCAGTTTTGAACAATGAAGATAATCTCCCTTACTGCTTCAAATGAGTAGAAGGGTGTCAATAGGATGTGAAAAATAACTAGAGAGAGAGAGAGAGAGAAACAACCTGGGGAAAAAAAAAGTGTAAACTGGGCCCCTAACGTTACTAAGAACGAAACGTACGACTTAAAAACACTCAAGTTACCCTACATATTATATAAATAGATTTATTTCTAAAGCAAGAATTTAAGTAAAAAAATACATATATATATATAACTGTTGAATTAGTTACAACTTTTAATTACGAGTTTAAATACAAACATCTAACAATTTCAGCCTAAATTCAAAGAAATTCTTTATCAAACTCATCATACTGTTTCATTAAAAACATGTTGAAGATCAGATAAAAATAATGCAAGACTAGCACATGGTGTCATCACATTTACAACCACGTGACTATTTCCCAGAAGACACCTAGCGGCCATCTGTTCTGATAACCTAAATGCGTCATCAGGAATTGCACGAATTTCTTTTTTTTTTTCTCTCAATTACGCTAAGCCATTAAAGAAATCATCAAGATTTTTACAAATTTAAAATATTTTCGAGAAATAATTTTTATTAATTTCAGTTTAAACTCTTACGAAATTTCAAATAAAAATAATAATAAAAATCATCGATATCATACGTTTAATTAACGGTTAATTACTCGTATCGCCGATGGAAGATGCTATAATTTTAACTCTTTTATTTTTAAATTTTCCTATCACCTGAGGGAAATATACGCTTTAGTAGCATGTTTATCAGTTTGTTTACTGAATTTAGCTGCTAGCGACTATAACCAAGGACAGGAAAGAAAGAAAAATATAAAAAGAAAAAAAGAATCGCTGATTTACGGCCAGTCATCTGGAGCCGTGTCAGCTGATAATAATGTGAACGATTGTTGTTAACTTATAACACGCAGATAAGTCATGGATAAATTTTATTCCGGAGACTTTTTAATCGCAGAAAATTACATTTTTCTTCTTCTTTCCCCTCCCCCTTCTTCATATAATAAAATGCTGATAACGCGTTTAAATCCAGGCGTTGCACCTTGAGAAATCGATTTTCTGATTGTTTTTAGTGGTTATCAAAAGACTATAAACGATCGCTGAACTATCAAAATACTTTTTACCTATTCTATCAATTATTTATCTATACAAAAATTGAGGACACCTGCAGCTATTCGAGACAAACGCCAGATGTTCGCGGCTATAAATAGACCCCCTCGACTCCCGATGTGTAAACATGGAAAGTGTTTTATCATAACTCAGAAATTCTCTTTGATATCATTTATACCGTTTCTTACACACAATTTTTGCTTAATAAATTTATGTAAGGCCCGTCCCAAAAGTCAGTTAACTGCGTCATTGGGCAGTTTTTTTGCTGTCTGCAAGTAAATAAAATATCCGAGTAAGATCTTGCAGTGGTTAACCGACTTTAGGGCCACCGTGTATATGTGTATGTGTACTTGCATACATTCTTCTGTGATTAAACTGAGCTTAATGCTCACAATTGTGCTTCTGCCTTTATAATAAAATGAATTATTCTATGAATTTTTAAAAGTCTACTTTAACAATAGGATAATTAAAGTATAATTTTATAAAGACACAATAAAACAATGGAATGATAAAAAAAAATCAATGGGATAAAATATTGAAGAAAGATTGTACATAAATAAAAATATTACTGAATAAAAGCCTATTAAGTCAATAAAAAAAATTATAGAATTAATAAATGTATAGGCCTATATATATATCAGGTTAACACTGCAAAAATGTTTTAAAATATAGTCAAACCTCCGTATAAAGGTCACTGAAGAGAAAATAAGAAATGGCACTTATTTGGAGGTTATTTTGTATTCATTTTTGCTCAAAACAATGGCCGTTGTTTGGAGGTTGCCCTATTAAAAGTTCGACTGTACAATGTCGAAAAAATATTGGGTTAATCAAAAATTTAGTCAAATAAGACTGATCATTTTTTTTAAAATGTATGCAGTAGGTTAATGAAAAAACACAATGAGATGAAGAAAAAAATAATATAAAATGTCATCTTCGTTAGGACAAAAAAAAACAACGGATTAATCAAAAAATATAGTGTTAAAAATAGAAAATTAGTAAAAAAAACTTAACGAAAAAAACACAATGAGGTGCAGAAAAAATTAATATGCAATATTAGGTTAATGAAAAAAACATGGAATTAATGACAAAACAGCGAGTTAATGGAAAGCATCTGGATAATGAGAAAGATCACGAGTTAATGAAACAAATCTAGAACAAAATACACGAAAATTATTAATACTTTCTTCTGTTTTTACATTGTTTATAATGATAATTTGATAATCAAAAATGTGATGCCTGTTATCTGATGAATGTATGAATTCTTCACTAATTTCAAACCTTGTCAAACCAGTTAATTGCTCAATATAAGTGATGCTTTGAATGGAATTCCTCCGTTGACAAATAAGCAAATATAAATATAAAAGTTACATTTAAAAAATATATATATGTGTGTGTGTGTGTGTGTGCGTGTACGAAAAACAATAACAAGCCTATATACACGTAAATACATGCGATTATTAGTAAAGTTCTATGACAACAAGGTCATGTAAAGCAGTAAACCGTAAAGAAGTTCAACACGATTTGTGTTAGGTATTATTGCTGACCTTATGAACAGCTACCATATGAGGGCTTTAATAATTGATGAACGAAAGAGCAGGTGCATTCCCTATAAATCTATTTAGAGCTCGAATGGATTTATATTGTTTAATTATTAATTCTCCGTACACGCGTCGAATTATCCTACTTTTCAGACATGGATTTCGGGCAATGTGATGAGGTCGAATCGAACACCCCCGCGTGATCCTGCCAGAAATTGCTTCACGCATCGCCGAAAGAATGGATAAGACCTTTAAAAACAATAAGATTAGAATTTCTGAAAGAATAAATTCGTACCACCGTGCTTAAACTCCCTGATGATTTATTTACCTTTGCTAATATCCGTTCTTCTTTTAAATTCGATCGATGGAGTAGGTTAAAAATCGCATCCTGTATATAAAGTAAACAGGGAGAAAAAAGAAAAAAATTCGATATGTCAGGCATGTTCTTATTACGTGATAAAACTAAGAAACGTCAGAAAAGTTACGAACTATCGAGCGGTTCGATACCATAAATAGCAAAGGTGATAATGCAATCAAAGGTGAAGTAAATGTACCCTGTTGTGTGAATCTCTGTAATCTAAAAAAAAAAATATTTAAAAAATAAATAAATTATATGAAAAAATAAAACATTCGATTACGAATAAATCTGTTTACTTATACAGCTTTTATTATTTTTAAAATGGTGTTTACATCTTAACAGTAATAACATTACGACTGACGTTACGCATTACTTTCGATATCTCTGTTCAAAGTATTATTTATTTTACTTAGAACACATAATAATAATAATGTAAAAACATAGGCCTTTAGTTTATTTTATATCTCATTATTCAGTGTAGCCCAAAATTCAGTTAACCATGTTTTATATATTTTTTCCCCTCCCACACACATAGGCTAATGAATTATTATTATTTTTTTTTTACAAAATTGATAGAAATTCTTTACAATGGTTAACTGATTTTTGGGCCACGTTGTATACACATGTACAAAATATATTTATATATATGATTCTATCATTCAATGTTTAAAAAAATACAGAAAAGCACTGAAAAAAACTCACTTAAAATAGACTGCCTCTTCTGTCCTAAATGATATTGCTTGCCTTAGACAGTGTTTTTCTAGAATGTAACTTCGAGTAGGTCACATCAACTAAAGTAAATACATCAACAAAATGTATCATTCTAACGCGTTGACAAAAATAAGATGTATAAATTTCGTGTTTTACTCTTGTTTTTAATTATACATTTATGCATTAATTTATAAGATATTACTAATATAAATTATAAGGAAATAAATATAGATACTATATACTATACAGTATACAATACCTATATAGTTTTATATACTGTACAGTACATAATAATACAGCCGAATAACCTCCTGTAACGGCCACCTCTAAATAGTGGCCAACTTTTCTTTTTTTACAAAAATGCATACTAAATAACCTCTAAACAGCGGTCATTTATGTTCCCGTTAATGGCCGTTGACTGTATATGTAAATGAATACATAGTTATATTTATTTTGTAATAATTTAAGTCGTATCATCGTTGAAACATTTCATTAAGTGAAATAACTTGAGCTATTGTGAAATTATAATAAATTTGCAAATTATTTTAAATATATTAATTATGTTTTAACTAAAATTACAATAAAATCAATTTAATCAATGCCTTATTTTTAATACAAAAAAATATATTAAAGAAAAACATTATTTTTTTTTACATGAAACGCGTATTAGCATAAATACGCCATTTTGTATTAAACACAAAACTTTATTTTCAAACTGCCTTATCCAATCACGTCATCCGTGTCTGGTGTGTTAAAGATGTCAATTTCTAGTGTTTTACTTTATTATTTTCAAATACACTATTCAGTTATTGTACGAAACGGCATCGTTTATTATATTCCATTGTTTTAAACACAATAAAAGCCCGTGTTTATGTATTATTCGTATTTAAACACGGCACTAAGTGTTTAGTATCGATCGGATTCAACTTCGAATTTAACTCACCAGATGGCGAGCGAAAAAAAAAAAAAGAAAGAAACAAGAGAGAGAGAAGTTAACAACACATGTTAGCGTTTCGCCGTTTAGTTAACAGCGCTGACATTTTATCTGTTTCTGGCCTTGACTTGTAACCGATCACGCTATCTTTTGCTGTATGTATTACAAGCGCTTTTCTTGTGTACTATTTTTAACAGCTTACAAGTTACAAAATAATTTCTGCTGTTTCGATTACCAGCCGTAAACAAACTCCACACTCACTAAACAAACTCTACACTCACCATATTCCCGATTTCCATCTTAATGAATGGGTGTGTCGAGGTCACGTGACGGCCGGTTTCGTGCACCATTTTCATTCTCGTTCAGTAATGATTGCATCGTTTTAAGTTGATGAATCCCAGATACGTCATATATAATAAAAACGCATTATTATAGGAACCATCTAAGTTCGCGTGCGGTGTAGCTTAGCAACAACAAATTCACCTTTCGATTGAGCAGATGCCCTTCAGCAGCCAATAGCTAACATCTTCATCACTCCCTTTTTTTTTTTCTTTCTTTTTTTTTCCTCCCTTTCTCTCTCTACATTTTCGCGTGTTGTGGAATTTTAACGTCATACCTCTCTTTGTATGGCTAAGTAGAGAGATTTGTTGTGAATGGTGAGCAAAAAAAAAAAAAAAGGAGTGCCCATTCTAGAATGAATGCGTGGCAAATTTTTCTATGAAAATGTTTCCTTTGTTTACACACCAGCAAGGGAAGTGCAATGAACAGCTGGTGATAATCTCAAATTACTGCAGGTGTCCTTAGATCCCTGTAGATGTACAGGCGCATACATATACAGTGTGCGTACGTGTATACAGTATATATAGGCTACTGTACTCTTTCGAAATACTTTGTGTGTGTGTTTTTTTTTAATGTTAAGGTGCAAGTACGTGTGTTATCAATGCTTAACGTATATAAATATATATTAGGGAATTATTTTTCTTTTACTGTTTTAATTAACTGTTAAGTACAGTTTCGAATTACGCTATATATCCGCATAACTTTGTAGATAAATCTAGAAGCGTACACGTATAAAGTTATACGGATATATTTACTCTTAACAACACTTTAAATACTTTTGAAATGCGATGCAATACTTACGCTAATTAATGCAATAAATAAAGTCTTAAAAAATCTTCCAGGATGGCGTTTAGTACATGCTTATATGTGAAGGGCGGTCCGTAAGTCGGTTAACCAATTAACAAGTGGAGTTTTCTTTGTAAGAATCACTAAATAATGCGGTAATCTAACTTTTGAGCCGTCGTGTTAATATTTATGTTAAAAATAATAATTAATTGGAAAATTTTAATAGATAAACCATTTGTATTTTTATATTATTTAACCTTATATGTTTTCAAGGATAGATAATATCAATTTGTATAATATAACACTAGTGTTTTATCACATGGAATACAATACTCTCCTCTTACTATATGCAATACTGTAAAATTTAAACATGAGGAAACACAAGGATGGTGTAATTTCCAACAAAATAATGAAATTAAACACTTTAAACGTGTTTAAAATATACAGTCAAAACTCCAACAAAGACCACCTCCAAACGGCAGCCATTTTTTAAAAAACTTCTTTGATAAAAATTGCTATTGTTCAGAGGTTTGATTGTTTTCTATTGTTATTAATCGCACAAAATCGTATTTAAAAAGTTATTTTACGCCATAAATAACGCTATAATTTTAATATATAACGCGTAAAGTAGTGTCTATTAATTAACAATACAACACCGAACCAAAACTTGTGTGTTTTATAAAACAATACGTCACAGAAACGTTAAAACACACGAAAATAATTGAAATAAGATTTACCACGTAAAGTGTTAACCAGTTTTATTATTAAACACACGAAAACACAGTGTTTTGCAATATAAATGGCGAAACGACGCAATTGTATTGTCGTTAACAATGCAAAGTGTATCGAGTGTTTGTTAATTTATCAAAAAAACACTAAAAATTGTGTCGAAAATACCAAAGCATTGTAGTGGTTTATTTATACGTTAAAAATAACAACAAGAAAAGAACAGATTCATTATATTTTTATCGATTTTTCGAGTTATATTACAAAACTTCTTTGATGACGTTTACATTAACAGCTGACACGGTTCGTGATGAGTCGACCGGTCGTAAAAAGAGGACAAGCTTTTCTTGTTGACCTTGATAGACGTTCTCATTTAAAAATTCAATAAACAAAAAAAAAAAATAAAAAAAACTGGTAGAGGAATCCCAATGGAGGAAAAATTTTTCGCCCAGTAGAATGCAGGAACATAACTTAATAGCAGATGACGTATTCGAGTTACCAGATGAAAGCAATTGTTAATCTATAACGTGATACTCCCCAGCCAAGGATAACTTGTCGTGACGTCATAGGATTTAGGAAATAGCGTGGGCGAATGTTGCCCAGGCATCTGATGGGGAAGGGCACGTGACCAGCTGACGAGTAAACTTGAATTTTCTGACACGATACGAGAATTTTAATGCATTTTACTGTTGCGTAAGGTGAATTTCTCGTATTTTTTTCCCGTTAGTACTCACTGCATTAGCTGGCATCTGGATCTCGACAAATGCAGCCGACACGAATAGTGAAAGAAGGGGAATTGATGCGGCTTAAAAATAAGAAAAAAAAAAAAAAAGTCGATGAACGAGCAGCTGGATGTTCCGGTGACCACTCCCCCCCCCTTATCACAAAGATGGCGGCTGTAAATGTGGTATATAGATCCGTAGTTAAATAAAACATTTTATAAATATAAATTTTAAAATACTTTCGCTTTAAATATATAAAAATTCTGTAATTCTAACACTACAAAACACTACTGAGTATATTTACACTTCAGTATAAAATAAAAATTATTTAAGTGCTTCATTATAAAAAACACTGCCTATATTTGCTTATAAACATATAAATTTGATAAAATTCTATTCAGAAATGATATTAGAATAGAGAGATGTGCGCGTGTGTGTATGTGTGTGTGTGTGGAAAGAAGTTGGATCGATCCTTGGACAATTTTCAACACCTTTTAATGCGCTTCGCTACTGCAAGTAATATTTGTCAAAGTATTGCTAGTTTAAGCTAAAAAATATCTTGATAATGAACTGCAAAATCATCTAAAAAATATCTTACAACACTAACTCGAATTATTTTTTTTATTATTATTTTTTTCCCAGTATATAAAGTACAGCACAAATATCGAGTGTATTTATGACCTTGCCTGAAGATAGTATTGAAAGTGCGTGTATATTTTTTTGATTTTACGTGATTTTAAATAAAATAAGTAATATAAAGTATATTTTTTCGAACAGGAAATATATATTACTGTACAATTTGTATATATATTATGCATATAAACTACGCTACTGGCTTATATGCTGAATTAAGCTGAATATGGAGAATTTCTTGCTATAAAACTTTATTAAAACACTTTAAAATTAACGTTACAAAATAAATAATATCATTAGCATAAAGTTTCGTAACAATGCCCATGATTTATTAGTAGAAAAGACAGTTAAATGTGGCATTTTATGTCCATTAGACTGGTATAATCAACCGTAGACGTCACTCGGTGACTGGATAATAGTAATTATTATAAAGAAAAAAAAATATATATATATAATGTCTATTACTATTTTATAAATAATTTTCTTCGTTTTAACTGTAATTATGTAACCGTTGACTTGTTTGTAATATTTCTATTTCACAATCTCGTGTTAATTTAATTTCTGATGTTGCAATATCTACTACAACTGCAAGTTGTTGATGACGAAGATTGTTTATTGTTCTTGATTGATAATAATTGTCGAATGGGTTTAAATTAGAAAATTCAAAAATAAAAAAATCAAATGCTCTAAAGGATTCCCTTGAAGCTATGACGTGATGCATATATTTTTGTATGAGAGAGAGAGAGAGGTGTACGGGGTGAGTGATGCAGTGGACTGGTTCATTCTGGAAAATATTAAATGTGACACAGTTCAAGGCTATCGAATCGCTCTCAATGTACGTTAATTTGTGATTAAATGTGATTCAACGATACTATAGGGTTGCAGTAAAGTATGTTTTATGTTAGATCCCATAGAGCATTTAACAAAATCTAATCAGCAGATGGATTAGGCTCCCCCTCTTCTCTATACATTTGTGGTGAGCTGCTTGTAGATATTGATTGCCCTAACCACAAAAGATATTTTACTAGCCTATACATGTTGGGCCTTAGAAATGACAGAAGAGTTTCGCCATTAATGTAATCAATTATAAATGTAAAATTTATAACGAATTATCGATTATTGTCGATCAAATTTTATAATGATATTCTAATATTCTTTATGGATAAAAAAAAAAAAAAAGTTTTACGGCTATTCGCATGATCAATGACATTCCAGTTACCCGCTGGTTAATGATTGGACTCACTTACTTTACTTCCATTTTCAGATTGATCGATGGAAGCTACCGGTACTGTAATATTATAGATTATGACTTATAACTTTTTACTAAGAATACATTTACGATGATAAACCTACGCGTTTTACTAAGAGCCATATCAAACTTCTATTTTAAACGAATACATATTATGCTTTCAGGCTAAAAAAAGACTGGTTTTTTTCCATAAAGGACTCTATAAATAATTATATAACGCGAAGAGAGAAGTTTATAATTTCAAATATTTATGTTAAACTTTGCGAAGAACTAAGGAAATTTGATTATCCCGCAATCCATATGGTCTCATTGGCGAATGCAAGATGATGTGTGAAACAATCAATACCACATTCCTGTAGCTAAACTCAATCAAACTGTCCAACACTCAACTGGGAGTATCCTTGCTGACTCGATACTGTCGATCCGCCCAGTCACGTTATTCGCTTAATTTATTATTGAAAACTTATTTTTTTAAGTGTACAGAATATCTTTTTAATGATCGCCAGGCAACTGTATTGAAATTAAGTAAGCTACCTTGCTGAACGGAACGGAAAAACGTCAAACAAGTAGACTGTACTTCAAACAATAGCAAAGTTTGCTAATAATATAGTGGCAGAAAATATCATTGTATTAACTTAATACTAAACTGAGTAACCGAATACGTGATAAATAGATTTAAATCGATTATTTGGAACGGTAGATACAAAACGCCAGCGGTTTCTCTAAGCTAAAGTCATGAGGGAAAGTAGGGGGTATGATCAATACTTGTCCACACCTTTCTGGCGACTTTCTAGTACACCTTTGTGTAGTTTCGTGGACAATATTTCCACGAAATTTAAGGATTTTTTTTCGAAAATTTTATACGTAAAATTTCGTAGTGTTAATTACTAATTATAATTTCAATTAAATATTAAAATTATGCTTTATACATTATCTTGAGAGAGATAAATCAAACTTGAATACTTTGTTGTTAAATACGTGTGGAAAGATCAATACAATTCTCATATGGCTTTCCTTTACTTGTTGTTAGTACTCGGTGTTCTGCTGCTTTGGTAATAAATTTATGAACATTGTATAAAATATAATACAATAAAACTCTAGATAAACCTTTTACTGATACTATACAATAAATTTATGCGCTATTAATCACACTCTATAAATCGAGTCGATAGCAGTTTAGATTTTAAAAGTCGGTATTATCGTTTATTTTTACTGTCTTTGATAAAAACGAACGTCTTAAAAAACACGTAAATGAATTTTTTTATTAAGAAATATAGTCCTGTTTTTATTCTCGTGAACATAATCTGAACTGTGTCAAAGGATACTGCAACATGTTGACTACAAAAGTAACGATTGGTTTGTAAGAGATTACTCAATAAATTATTTATGGGGACCATTCTATAAGACTTGGGTTATTGTTATTGCTGTTAACTTTCTTACACGAATATATTGATCACAAATCAAAAATGGAAGATACGATTTTGATTTTAGAGAAGCAATAACAAGAGTACTCCAATGTGTCTGCTCACAACCAAGGCCTGATTTACACGAGTTAAACAAACTGCATTTTAGGGTCTCGTGTTATGAGTCTGTAATTTTTGCATGTATCATTACTTGGTGCAGAGTAAAGGCCTGTTATTTGTTTTATCTTAGGACCAGAAGCTTAAGTCAGTTCTGCTCTTAGTAATGATGCTGTAGAGAATATTTTCATTGTATTATTTGGCTTCTTTATCTAAATTAATTTTGAAAATAAAATGAGTAATTGCTACACGATATCATATAGTGACCACGATATAAATTTTATCAAACGTGCTGAAACATATACCTTAAGAATTTAGAAACTCTTCATGCTTCATATATATTCAAAATATTAAATTTTAAATTACTGAATATACAGTCAAACCTCTAAACAACGGACACTGACGAAGCACACAAAAGATGGCCTTTGTTTGGAATGATTTCATATGAGATTTTGTTAAAAAGAAATAAAAATTCCTGAATAAAGATGGCCGCTGTATAAAAGCGGCCATTAATGGTTACTCGGTTGGAACCAATTTCATTATTAAAATGTTTGCTTATTCTTCTGGGCATGTTAATAGTTATGTAAAATTCTGCATATATTATTTCAAAAAATGATTTAAAATTCGAAGCATCAGAACAATTGCGAGTCTCGAAATTCAAAGATTCAGTACTTTGTTCTTAGATTTTCAAGTTCGTTATTACTTATAAAAAGTAATTATTCATAGTTTTATAGTTTAATAGTTTTCAAATCTAGGTGAATCATTAAAATTTACTGTATATAACTGTTTGATTTATAAAACAATTTTCATGAACAAGACGTTATCGCACGATAACCTGCACCTGGAAGCCATTATTGTTGACAATATTTCTCTTTTTTCTATCAAAGAAATTTTATTATAATTGCTAGAAAACGATTTCATTAACTTCAATCTATCTGGCATATAAGAAATTACTGAAATATTTACTAAAATTTCAATAGAATGATTGTTGCAACCATAGATCTATTCAAAATTAAACTAAAGAATGTTTTGGCGCTCTTGATTTTGATTTTATTCGAAAAATATCATAGAAAATTTCAAAATAATAATGTTTTTTAACGGTGGATTTGCTCCTCCATTGAACTAGGCATTCCCTCTTCCCTGGAATCGAGTTAAAAATTCAGAACAAATTAACGAATTATAATCATAAAAGCGATTGAGATATGTAACTTTACACCCTCGACTATGGAAGCTTTGTCTTTTGTATTATACAATACCTGTATTCTGTAATCTATTTGTAGAAAAATCTGAAAACTTAAATAATTAAATAAAAATTTATTGATGTAATTATTTGTCTCCGAGCTTTCCTCTTTTCTGTGGCCGCCTATACTTACACAATATATATTTAGTTTGTCTTCGTGTCCATCTTCACCATCTTCTCTTTAATTCCAAAATCATTGACTAAAACATCGATGGATCTTCACAAATTCATGACGAATATCTACTCTTTAAATTGCTGTATCGCAGAATATTTGCAACATTCTTTTCTGATAAGATACACAGTTGTGCGAATATTGATATTCACAATATACTATGATAACCTACTGTGTGATATTTTTGATAGCGGTCTTCATTAAAAACAGAATAATCTCTACGCAGTACTCTGTTATACTATAAATTTCGGTAATAAATGCTAGAAAATGGGGAGAAAAATTTGATTTTTTGCGAATTTCCAACTTCTTAGAAGAATTTATCGTATTTTATTCCCTCGATGGCGGCTTAGTATCGTATCGGATAACATTTGAAATTTAATAATTTGATGTATCATTTACCGAAAGCTTAGCCAATTCGATTTCAAACACAAATTAATTCTCATTAATAAACACAAGCTAGCTTAACCTTATACATATGACCCAAAAAAATGCATTCAAATATGTCGCATTCCCGTTTCAAATACCTAAACTCATTCATTTTCTATATTTAATTCTTTCATCTTATCTATACATATACTTTTATAAATAAAAATAAAATAATTCGATTGCGATACATAAACCAAAGAAAAAAAAAAAAAAACAAAAATATCGATTGAAAATTTTCCTTCCGAAGCTTCCCAACATAGCGCCATTGTTGCTATACGCCACCTTCTATTATTACGACACATCCAACAGGTGGCGCAGATAATTTTTCGGAAACAGAAATGGCAACACTGTCGTTCAATTAGTCAAGGAAACAGCGGATTTGTTTTGTTTATGATGCAAAACTACGAAATTTTAAAATGTTGAGAAGTTTACTTATGGGAAATGTTTCTACGCTTGATTTCGAAGATGAGAAGCTGTTTAACATTAAAAAAGAACCGGATTGGGAAGATATGAAGATTAAACAGGAGTTAGATTTCGAGATTGACAACATCAATGAACATGGAGAATTCAATATTGTTAAAGACGAACAAGATTTACAGGTGAGACCATTGTGACGTAATTTAAAATATTTTAAACCGTTTAAAAGCACGTTGCAGCCATTTTTACCGCGAAAAGTACTCGAAAATTTCCTTGTATCAACATCAATGGCGTATTTACTTAAAGAAATTAGAATATGGCACAGTTAACATTTCTCGTAATAATTCACTCATTTAAACTTAAATTCTTCTTCACATAACAATCTAATTTATCACATTTAAAAAATAAAAATAAAAATTCAAACTATATATAAAAAAAAAAAAAATCCTACATTCAAATCAATAATGTTAATTATCTGATTTATTGTTGATTCTAATGTTTCAGCGGTGCAGAAAATGTAGGGCTTATCACACAGGGATTTGACAGGGAAACGGTGCGCTTAAGAGCATTGGCTTACCTGCCCTAATTTAAGCATACCGAATCTTGTTATTCCGAGCGCCTCGTAGGTAAAAATATCATCGATGAGATCAGGAGTATAATTAACTAATTCTTTTGTCGTGAGATAAAAATTAAATATGAGATTCTTTTCGTTACCTGTACTTTGTTGTTGTGCGTAATTAGCTGTTTGATTAAAAATATATTTTTAATTAATTAATTAATTAATTTTTTTATATAGAAAATATTAGTGTATTTCCTATAATGTAACAGTGAAAACATCAGTGTTTTAATAGGGTTTTTTTTTTAAATTATTTTTTTCAAATTTGTAACAAAGAAAAGGTCTCAGAATGCTGCATTGAATCAAAATGCTTAGTTTTCAAGGTCATCCTTTATAGGCTTTAATTCAAAGTTATTTATTTGATACTTTTATTTTACTCAAATTCAAATCATAATTAAATTTTAATTATAAGAATTTATAACTAAATGATAAAGAAATTTTTCATTTTACGACATTTAAAATATATTTGCGTAGACCTTTGTGCTTATCGAATTTTCCCATTACTTTTATCGTGTGCTTCATTGTGCGATAATAGTACAAATATTTTTGTTAAATAAGATAATTTTATTAATTGTGCTTTATATTGCAATTTATTTTTGATTTGTAGTTCAGAGTGTAAAATTTATTAATGTAAATATATTAAAAATAGATATTAAATACTAAAATTTCATGAGAAAAATATTTAGCATTTATAAGTAGATCAATTAAAACAAATAACCAGTTTTTAAGTGATAAATTCCATTAACAGTATACAGTAAAGCGGAATACATTAGAATAATAATCGTGTAAATATTATGACACTCTATTCTATTTATTATAATATTATGATATAAATATTATTAGTAAGGATAATAGTGCTAAAACTCATTGGGACTAGGTAAGTTTTATGAGTTTTGCATAATTGATGACACAAAATTAAAAGTCAAATATTTAATGAGTGCTTTTGCTTGTTTGACTCAAACTTTGTCATATTGCTTATAAAAGAACAACAGAATTTGCTGAAGTAGAACATATTTGAATTTAAAATTTAAGAATATTGGATTTATACGTAGATGTATTTTTAACGGTTAATAATATAAAGATCTGTGTTAAACATGCAAAAAGTATAAATATATATAAGCTATATTATAAATATTATTAAAAGTAAAATTCATTACTCTTTAAAATATATAGGTTAGGAAATCTTGATGTAATCGGGAAGAATATTTCAGTATATGAATAATCTGGAATAACTTTAGAAAGAAAAATATTAATCGTTACCCATATAATATTTATGGCAAAAAATATTAGCTGATAAAAAATATTTTTAATGAAATTTTATAAAAATTTATATTACACGGCGATTAGCATTTATAGAAATTGCCGATGAGAATGAAATTTAGGCATATTTCAAATTAGTATTAGATTTTGTATTCAGAAATTAATTATTATTGTTAAACAAGTAGAAAATTTTTATATTATTTTTAATTAAATTATCTCATTCTTATACAATTTTATTATTATTATTCAATATATGCTATTGCACATGAATGAAAAATGCTATAATAAAGTTGAGAAAACATAAAATTTTATGAGATTTTTCAACTTGTATTTAATGTGGATTCATTACATTTTAATGATAAATAAATTATTGTAATTATCAATGAGAAAAAAAGCCATTATCATAAGTAAACATTTATTTCATGCGTTCTAATTTGCGAAAAGAAGCTATAAATTGATATATTATATAAACTACTGCATAAATTTCAAACTATTTAGAAATCTGTGATAAGAAATTGTCAAGAGAATTTATTTTTTAAAGATATTTAAAGTAACTGATTAGAATGAAAATTGCTTTTTTTTTTCTTGTTTTTTTCCTTTGTTATTTTTGTTTTAGTGTGTTGACTTCTTGGTTTTAAAAAATTCTATTCCCTTCAGGACAAACCCATAAGGAAAATTTCAGTAATGTGATGCCTATTAAAAGAATTTCAGAAGTTTATGTATGCCTAATATGGCTTGCGAATGCTTTTACTTATCTGTATAGCTACAAGGGAGTTTATTTTCTTAATGGGCGTGAAACTTCTAGCTTGTCATATTATTATGCTTAGTTATAATATATTTTGATGACTACACCTTCCATAATACCTTTCTCATTCTACCTTTTGTTTGTGCGAAAATATTTCTAATCGTATTTGAATAAGTAATTACTCAGTTGTTTCTTAATTTAATTTTTAGATGTAATTGTTATTTAATCACAGTTAATAATTAGTAATTATTTTTGATTATTAGCTGAAACTTAAATCTAGATTGTTGACTAGAAATCTATACATTGCAAATTTATTCATTACATTAACTAAGAAGTAAATTCTAAAGAAATGCTTTACCAAAGATTATTTATTAGCAGCTTTTTGAATTTTATTTTTATGACAAATTTATAATAATCAAACAGAGAAATACGATGCACAAAGGATTTTCGTAACGATTGGTTATTAATCATCATCACATTGCGTAAGAATGTAACAATTGATGGTAAAAATTTCTGCTAATCATCTGTTTCAAAATACATTTTCGTGTAACAACTCTGTAGATGAAAAGTATAATAAGGCTAATATACGTTCTGATCAGGATGCAGCTATTCAAATAGAAAAATGTTGCAAACCTTGCCGATGAATAAATATACTGATTGTATAGGGAGGATGTTAACTATGAAACTGTTCACTTTATTTTTACTAGCATGAGAATTAAAAGTACTTGAACATTTTAGTTTATGTATAAATTTAAAATTCTGTGATTAAATTATTATTATTTTGACAATAAACACTTGTCACAACTTAAAAAAAATATATATATGTATGTATGTATGTATGTATGTATATAGAACAAATTAATATGAAATTACAAAACAACAATGTTTTGACCTTTAAATTAACATTATTTATTTATTATATTAAATATTTTAATAATTTCTCAATGAAATTAAGTAATTTTTCTTAACAAACTTGTAATTTCTGTATATCCTAATGAATTTTTGAAACCTCAATTATGAAGTTAATAATAAATTTGTTTATCAATGGCTACTTCTTGTAAATAATTTCAGATTTATTAAAATATAGTTAATACTATAGTAATAATATTCATATGTTATAATAAATATATTTTAATTGGAAATGGTGTTTCTCTTCCCTCAGTATAACAAGTCCTAGTTCACAAGAACATTCAAAGTGGACACAAGTATAGGTTTATATGAAAAATTTTATAAATATTAATAAAAAAACTGTTAATTGGATTAAATAACTTTCTAGAATTATCAAAAATAGATTAAATATTGTAATAATCTGTTCACAATTAAGGAAGAATATGTGCATGAATGCTAACTGCATGTAAAATTGTTTAAATTTTAAACTTTAGTTTAAGAAATACTGTTAATTTGATGATGATGATGATAAGAAGCATAATTCATCATCCTCAGTTAAATAATTTACATTGATATAAATGTTTTTCTTTCAAGATATAAATCATTATTAAATATGAAAGTTGTCATATGTCTTATTAATTAGCTTCCATGAATAGTTTCTTAATGTTTTAATACATTATAAGCATGAAGAACTGTTTCATAAATTTCTAAACATTTGCATTTTCTAGTTTAAAAATATTTTCATATCTTCATTAATTATTATATAATATAAAGAAATTGATGAAGATTCAAGGAGGTTGTTATTTTTTCATCCTTATTTATGGCCTTGAGAATCTATTTATAATAAATTTGCATATTCTGTTTGTGACTTGGCTACTTGCTCATTTTAAGATGTATCGCTGTTTCTCATTATATTGGATTCAGTTCCAGATAAACAGTATAATCTGTTTGGTCAGACCTAATGTAAAGCCATAAAATGTTGATGATTAAGTATTGTAATAAAGTTCAACAGAGGAAAAAAAAATAAAGTGCTTTAAGTAATTTTTTTCCTACGGTTATAAAACAATTCTTACATATTTTATCGATACACATTTGCACATTAGAAAAATATACGGAATATCAAAACATTTGTATCAAATATTTTCAAGATTTATTCCAAAAATGGGTACGTAATAATGATTTCTCTATTTCAATTTTGTTTTTAACTATTAAGAATAATAATTAAATTAATTAAATCATTTAAAGGGTGATGATGTATGTAACACTATGCATCTATCAGATAGTTTTAGAATGGTTTTGAATGCTGAATATTTTAAGAAATTCATAATTGTTTTAAAATATAATGTTATAATGTATGATAAATAAATTAACTACTTTAATTGTAATCCTTTAATTAGATTAGTCATGATGTAAAGTTTTTTGTCTTGAAACAAATCTAAATGTTAGCAATTAAATAATAAAAATGATTCTAATCAAACAGATATTTTAATTTGTTCGTAAGATAAAAAAGTATCTTGAATCATTTAATTAATCTCGATTGCAGTAATTTTGTTGTTAAAAATTGGCATTAAATTTTTTTTATTTATGTATGTTTAATCTGTAACAAATTTTCTTATATACATTTATGTTTTGGTTCTATATCTTTTATCAAATGTACCAGTGATGAAGTGTTAAATTGGATTGTTATTGGTCTCGTATGTGGTTGACTCAGATGAGTAATATACTTCAGCTAGTGATGTACTGCGTGGTGGAATTATAGGCAATTACTTGATTGAATTGCTGCAATGCAACATTGAATCTTTTCGAGTTTTGTTTTTTGATAAGTTAAGATAATTTTAAGAAAAATAAAATCAACATTTTAAAATTTTTTAAATGATTTTTTACGAGTATTGGGATGCTGTAATAAAATCTCTATATAATTAATTAATATTTTTGTAAACCTAAACAAAATATCTCAGCCAAAAATATAACATTAATACTCGTTTTGTGATAAACTGTCATACGTCAAGTGCCACTATAATAGAAGATAAGTGCAAGGATAGTGTATTGATTTTTAATTAGCCTTGTAATGAAAATGAGTAAATCTGGGTTGCTAGGCAGGTTGTAACTATTTTTTTTCTTATCCAAAACATAAAAATATTGTCTAGATTTTTCACCTAGGTTATACAGCTTATAACAGAGGTACAATTGAATTTAAGAGGATATCCTACTTAAATTTTTACCTCTGTTGATTACTAAAAAATACAATATATATATATACAATTATTAGTTATTAAATACATTATATTGCTTGATTTGTTCTAAATGTGTTGAGTTTGATTTAAATGAAATAAACTTTTCTAAAATAAATTTTAGAAAATTTATAAATTATTAGTAGAACTAGAGAATCAATTGTATAAATTGGCAAAGTTCTATTTGTTTTTAGAAACAATTTATTGAAATTATTGGTATGTATATAAGTAATGAATAGTCTACAAGAAAGATAACTTATTGTTCTAGAATACAAAGTAAAAATGATTTCAGTTATTATATTTATCAAAATTTCTTTCGATAATTAGTTATGATTATAATGAAAAACAAATGACAAATTATCGCTAAGTAATTTACTTATAATTTGAGCCAAAACCCAGAACATTATCTAGCAATTAAAATCATTAGAAATGAAGTCATATTTGTTGTTTAAAAAATATCTGGAAATACTCATCTATAAGTCAATACTTAATTATATGCTCTGATACCAGTTTCTGTTGTTATAATATAAAACAAATTAATTTTAAGCATGACTTAAATCTAATGATTAAGTCATGCTTATATTAATATTACTAATCTCGACTACGTGAGTTAATTTATTTAGATATGTCGTTATCGAGATAAGTCTTTATGGGATTATTTTAAGAATTTTCGGAATATTTGTTTAAGAAATTTTACAGTTATTACAATTATATAAACATTATAATATCTACTTTTATTTATTTTTTTTTTACTCTTTGTTTTATTCATGAAAGTATTATAGTGTTTTAATGTTTTATACATAGTTAATATGATGCATTATATTAGATTGCTGAATTATATATTGGTACTAAAATAGTCCTTTACGTTTTAAATTTATCTTCTTCTTTAGAATACTTTGATCAGGAGTTATTGACTCACCTGATGAGATATATTTCATTCAAACATCTGTAACTTAAAGTGAATGTTGCTGGACTTTGGAGTTTGTTGTATGATAGACTGAAAAGAGTAAATGAGTAATTGGACTACAATTTGCAATGTATGAAATAAATTACAGTTTGATATACAATGTGACAAATAACTTCCAAAGTAATGCATGTAACTGACAAGTTAATTTATCTTGATTAAATCAACATTAATAAATTCAATCATACGCATACCATAAAAGATTTTTTGAGAGATTTAATTGACAATATATAAACTTTGTTTATACATTATCATGAAAATAAATTTGTTTTTTAAATTATGGTAAGAAAAATGGCTTCTTTTTTTTTCTTTTTTACATTTCTGTGTGCTGCATTTGTTATCTATATTTATGACAACTACATTTGCCTTTAATTGAAGAGATTGGATTATTTAGTTTCATAATTTTATAACTATTCATAAATAAATGTTCTTACGTAAATTGTAAGTAAAGATGAAGTTAATAAATAGAACTCCAACTTATTTTCCTTTGTGAAATTATATTTTTATATAAATGAGAACATTTCTATTTTAAAAATTACTATTTTTAACAAGAAAAGATGATTTTACAAGTGTCATTTTTATCCATTTGTAAGAATTTCAATTATTTTATTGTATTTTTTTTTTATCAAGAAAATGCAACTTGACTAAATGGAATTGAAAAAGAAATGAAAAGGGATGGAAATTAATGATTGATTATTTTTTACAAAATAATTAATCATTAATTTTTAATTGTAGATCATCTAATAAGTAAAATGAAAATTACAAGTAGTCGTTTAAATCATATTTCTAAAAAGCCATGAAATGAGCATTTTGCATTTCAATTAAATATATAAATTTGATTTAATGAATCAAAATTAATTATTATTAATGATATATATTTATTAAGTTAGACAAGTATGTAAATCAGCCTAACATTCTTGTAGAACAAATCTGTAAATATTTAATCAGCTAATTATCCAAATATATTGTGAAAACTTTCAGTTTTAGATATCTCATGTACTATAAAGATGCTTAAATAAAGTCTAAATTAAGAATTTAGTATTATTATTAAATCTTAACTTCCCAATCAATCGATATAAAGGAAGAAATCATCACTCATATTCAACAATATTACTTTAAATATTACCTTGGTGTTAAACATATATTCTACTATATTAATGTGAATTCTGTTTATCATATAATATGTACTGTACATTTACTGTGTTCATTGTTAACGTTAATAACTTTATTCAAATTATTTTCCAGAAAAAAAATGTGTCCTTCAAAATTATTTGACACCCAAGCGTTATTCAAGGACATAATGAACACAGCATCTTCATGTGATATATGTATTATTTCCCCCCCTTTAAGTAAGCATTCTAATTATTAAATTGACCAAAGATTTTTGAACTAAACCAGTATAATAAACATAAAAAGTTATTCTAATTTATTACAGTAATTTTTCTATAAAAAGCTGTTTGATAAAATTCTTCATATCTACATTAAAAACTCTGTAAAAAGTAATGCGTTGATTTTACATGCGCACAAATATATTTACCATAGACGTACACGTGATTCAATTTTATATTCATTTAGTAATTTATAAATAGATTTCTATAATCTATTTGTGCATTTTTCACAATCTGCACTTTAAATTATGTATTTTTATCTCATTTTGGCAATAATTCAAGTTAATTATGGCCACAGGTGAGGTAAGGATGACTATAAAGAAGCTAATGTATACAAGTTCATAATCTAGTTTTTTTCTTTGACATTTTGTTAAATTTCTTATATAAATTCCTCAATTAATACATAATTAGCAATTAGTAGGTAAGATTAAAAAACAAAATTGCTTACTCTAATGTAATTACTTAAGTGTAACAGTTACTGTAAGATGACTTTGTTTAAAAATATTGAACTTAAAAATTTTTATTAAATAAACAAATAATACTTTGATGATATAAAATGCTACTCATATTTGATAAATAAATCAATATAATTTTTTAATTTTGACAATACTCATTTGCAATAATTGATGTGTAGTAGTAGAAGTAAAAAGTTTAGCATTAGCAATACAATATAATTAGACGAAGGCTCGACATTGTAATTTCTATTTTTGGCAGTTATTTGATGTGTTTTCGCAAATTATTTTGTAATTAATGTTTACAAAATATATAATTTTATACTGTTTACACGTTTTCTAGTTCATGTTCTTAATAAATAAAAAGTTATCTGTTGCATATAAACAATGTTTATTTTAAAATATTTAGATTGATCGGAAACAAGTGTGCAGTTCATTCTGCAACTACATTTTCCCGTATAATTTTACAACCAAATTCTACATTGTTTTGAAAGGACATTCATGGAGTTTAGCCAATCAGCATATCATTGCCAAGGTTGAAAGCTTTGAAAGTGAGAAAGGAATTCAAACTAGTAGAAATGAATGATGATTTTTTCTTTTCTTTTTTTTTTTTTAATGTTGCTTTCAAGTTAAACAAGTGCTCTTTAAGTTTTTTAAATGTTTACTTGGTTATTGCTGCTATATTTAATAGAACTTATATTTTGTTATTTCAAATTGTATGTTCTTAAATACTTTCAAGAAGTATCAAATTTACATTTTAACAGCTGTTTTCATGAGCATATTTGTAAGGATATAATATTTAAGTACGAGTTTTACATATTTATATTCTAAAATGAAACTAGTTTGCTAATAGTTTCATGTTATTGCTTGCCCTGAACAGTCATTTCTTTATTCTTTTAATAAAATGCTGCATTAATAGCAATTAAATTATATTTTCCTACTAATTAAACTGTTTAAAACTTTAATTTTAATAATTTAAATTTACTATCTTACAAAAAATGAAAAAAGAAACTATAAATAAGAATACAGCATTGAATTAACTGCTGTTTTTAATGATGCAACTCTTCAAAGTTGATTATAGAAGTATTATCTGATGTGAAATTCTCTTAAGAGTGATGAGTTAAGGCAAAAAATGAAAACATTTTATTCAAAGAAAAATAGAGCATGAATTGTAGCCGGAGAATTTCTGACAATAACAAATCGACTTCATCTTTTTAGGTTAGCTTCATCTATTTGCCTTTAACATAAGAATGTCGTCACTGGATATTCCGTCCTTTTTTTTCACATGATAAGAGGCTATGTCATCTGTAAAAAATCGATATATAATTAAGCGTACTGTTTACATGTGAACTTAAAATATAACAAACAAGCAGCTGAAAAAGGGGGGAAAAAACTGATAATGATGTAAGATATGAGATAATGGTTAGTAGGACAGATAACAGGACAGAAGTGATTTATTGCTATAAAAGCAAATATATGCTGAATTATATACAAAATCCTTTTCAACAACTTGATTGCTTGCGAGTTGTGCTTAATAATAAGAAGTAATTATCATTAATATACAAAAAATAATTCTGCGGTTTTTGCAACTTTTTTGTAACCTGGTTAAAGCAAAATGAAAGTTCACAAACTTCATTTCGTTTAACTGGTATAATGCAATAAGCTATTATCGTTTTCATTTGAGATCATGAACTTTTTTTTTAAATATAATAAGCAACTACTAAGTGATATTTAAATATATTTAACCAGCTAATTAATAAATAAATTGCTGTATTGAATGATTAATTATGTTAAGAAAACTGTAAATAATTAACTTGTGATGCAATTAAATCAAATAAAATAAATGTCAGAATGTTCTACTTTAATCACAAACTTATGCTTTTATGATTAAATTTTTAATACTTGATAATTTAACCTACTTCTGGTACTTGAAGTATCCTAATTATCATTCTGTATTTGATTTTCCACGATACTTTGTAAAACTTTATTCGTAAAATGATTTGGATAGAAAATTTTTTTATTTAAAACAATGTATTTAATGTTTTTGAATTAATACTTATTAGTAAAACTGATAAAAATTTAGAATGATTTTTGCAAGTATAAAGTATGAAATGTAGAATGTTGCTACTCTTCAAATTTCAGCAAAGATAAAGTACTTAGGTAATCAAACTCTGTTGGCAGGCTTGTAGGATTGGGAAACTTGAAGTCAATGAAGGTCATTCCAGTATAAACAAACTTGTATATTCTTGTTTTTTTTGTTACAAAAAGCAAAGATATTAAATTGGAACAAGGGGTTTTTTTCCGTATTAAAACAATAGTAAAAATATTTATATATTTTCAATACGTTTATTTTTAAAATATCTTATTTTTGTATTAATATTTTATTTAAAAATTTTAAAAATCAGTATTTAAAAACAATTTAAATGTTGTGGTATCCATGTGTTCAAGTAAACTTAGCTAAACCTTTGTACAAGTGAAGAAATCAGAACTACCTAACAGCTAGCTCCAAGATAAATCACATAACCTGTATGGTTGATTCTAAAGCCCAATAGGATAGCAAATTGGATATTGGCAGGATCTTTTTAGTAACTGAACTGTAATGTTCTTTGATCCCTTTAGGTGAGGAACTTTCTGAGCCAATATAGTAAAGACTATATGAATGATTTGATCAGTTTAATCATGTATATTCCTGGCTTATCCTGGTTGTTGATTTGGCTTTTGTCCCTTCTTACATTTTGCATTATCCTAGGTAATTATCCTATATATGGGTGAATCCTGTACATAAGGTCTTAAGATTGAAGCAAGGAATTTGTCTTTGATAGTAGAATATTCTAAATGCTCTTTGTTTTGTATTCTATTAGATTTAGAAGAGTTGTCTTAATGAGATCTAAAATATTTCTTTTTAACTCTTCATTCATATGTGATAGTTCATGTGGAATTAATAGAATGTTACATGANTCATTCACATATTCTAATAATATCAATGATTCTATTCAAGAAATCATACAAAATGATATTTTTTTCTTTAAAAAAAAAATTTTAAGTTTACAAAAGATATATCTTATCAAGCACATTGACATAATGAAGTTTGTACACTGTAATCAGAAGAATGTAGGAGCTATATACAAATAGTGCTATAAACTGGCTAAAATGAAGTAAATAAATAAACCAAATTTGAAAAGAATTGTTTAAAAAGATAGTATTTTACTAAAAAAATAAAATATAGAATATGAAATGTAAAATGGCAACTGTAAGTGAACATTGTGGAGTTTCTAATTTTGAGAATTTATTGGGCATAAAACTAGAATCATTCCCTAAGATAGAGTAGTGTTATCTATTTAATGTAATATTTTTAGCTTTTTACAGTTTAGAGAATATTTTTCCAAGAATATTATGATCTATTGTTATAAGTTAAATTAGTTTTTATAAGACATTCACCATAGCACATTCTGTTTTCTTTACGGAATACATGATTATGATTGTTACAAACAGACAAATACTATTTGTATAAGTAAATATTTTTATTCTTTTTACTGTTTTATTTTGTATTGGTGTTTATAGTTTCATTGTTTTTAGTTTTAATATTCTGTATTCTTTATACAAAAGATATTAATACGTGTTAATACCAATGTACAAAATAAGTCATCTCCGTATATGATACTCGTTAAGTGATGATACAATTTTTTGTTTTTGTTTTGAAAAGTATTTCATTTTTAGATTGTGTAAATTAAAAGATGTTCCATTTTGGAATAAGCAAAAGGGCCTTTTGCATATTCCAAACAGGCCCTTAAAGGGCCACAAACATTTCTTCATTGTATTAAACTGTTGCTGGAAAATGAACAAAAGGTGTGGTGTCATTTAATATAAGCATTTCCAGTTTTTTTCCCATACAAATTAAAATAAAACCTGTATAAAAGTTATCAAAATACTGTACTTTACTCCTTATGGAAGTTTGATGAAAACTGATTGCATAAATGTCATTAGTCCATATTTAATTGGTATTTACTGACTAATAATTTTATTTGTTCAATTATTATGATAATTATAATTTATAGTCAATACAATAAAATGCTACAGCTTTACATTAAAAATTAATAATCATAAAAGAAAGATTAGATCAATAATTGAAGGTTGAAAAAGATGTTAAATGTCAGTGATTCAAATGCCACTCAGCTGCTTATTTCATCTCTAACAATTATATAAATTTGTTTATGAAAACTTACAGGCCTTAAATGAGTCTAGATGCATCCTTATTACTCCAGATGATGTAAAGTCAGTAAGATGTTAATTGGAAGTTTAACAAGACCTAATAAAGCATTTCAAATGATGACTCTTGCCTGTCACGGCAAAATTATTTTATATTACTGTATATATTGTTAAAACGACTTCATCTTTTGAATTACTTGGTACATTTTATTTATTGTTGGATTTTACACATCTTGAAAATATCTTATTGTAAGTAGATATTTAGATAACAGATTTTAAATTAATGTTTATTTAACAGACAATATTAATTGATATTTAAAGGTACCCAATTGTTGACTGCAGTAAAATTTTTGTTTTTGTCTTTTCTTCATGTGCATTACATATATTTTAAATTAGATTAGTAGTGTAGATTAATATATTTGAATATTGTGATGATGATAATGATCTGTATTTAACATTTAAATTATAAGTTTCATATTTCAAGTAATCTGCATATGATTTCTTTACATTTAAATTATATTTTAATACAAAAATTAGTTTAAATGTGATTAAAGTGACAAATAGAAAAATTTTCAATGCTTTATGCTTAATTTTTAAAGAAATTTTATACAAATATTTATTGTAAATGGTTAGCCTTAAAGAATTAATATGTTAGAATATGGACCCCTCCTAAACTTTGACTGTCAACTTCTAAGATTTTTTTTACCTTTTATTAACCTTCCTCTTTTTTTCTTTTTTTCCAATAATAAATAAATCAGGTGAGTCATTATTGATTTACACACCTTTTCCATAGAAAAGATCTTAGTGTCTAAATTTACAATATCATGAACTGTCATATATAATGTATTGGACTAGTATTTTAAACTTCTGTTTTTGCTGGAGTTTTCAAAAATGTCTTATTGGCCGTTTTGGGGATCACAATGTTAAAGGATTGAGATCTATTAACATCATGATAAAATTATAGTTATTTTTAAAAATTTATAACCGTATTTTATTCCTGCATTATAAGAGACTCTCTCTCTATTGCATTAAAATATTAAGTAAACAACACAAAGAAATGCTATCATTTTAAAGGAAAATAATAAATTTGCAGGTACAGTTGAAAGCAAGTAATGGGAGCAAATATTTAGAATATTAATTGTATTACTTATGAATATTGGAATGCTCCACACATTTGCTATTTGGTGAATACCAAGCAAACATTTGGCAAATACCCAGTAGTGTGGATAATTTACTTGTGAATATTCAGTATTAACTATTTCCCACTCCTCGTCGATAAATTTTCAAATCAAAGCAGACATATTTGTATTTGTGTTGTCCATCCACACATTCATGCTCGCATTCATATATTTTCTTGTTTTTGGTTATTGTTTTCAAAATAGAATGGTCTAATGAAACAGTAATCGAGGTGGAAGATATTCTGTCACCAAGTTAAAGGGTAAAAATGGGGGGACTCATTAATGGTATTATTTATAACATGTTATACATTTCATCTTCACTTTACTTTACTTTATAAGTCAAACTGGTTTGCTTATTTTTCATCAATAGATATGAACTACTCATAACTACAGAAGCAGCAGCATAAATTATTGCTTGAGAATTGTTCATTTTGTAGATCTTAGACAAACATTCATCATTCCCACCATGAACCAATGCTTGGAAAATAATCACGACTGTGTACATATGTCCTCACCATGTGACAAGCACTTCAGTAAATGCTTTGACAAAAGGCCAAATTTAGTGTTCAGCAAATACTGTGTGTGGAGACATCCTTATACATATAAAGTATAAATATATTTTTGACTTGTAAATTTATTTTATTGATTGTCATGAAGTTCTATAATAAATCAAGAAATATATACATTTCACTTTCTCTATATAAGGTTGTTTATCAATCTTCTGGTACAGTAAAATATTGCCAGATTAAAATTTTTGTTGGACTGCTAATCATATGCCTCCTGTGTGTCTAAAGCATTTATGGACCACTAGGATCTTGAGTGAAGTGCATGGACAGGTGTTTGATATCACCAACACTAACATCTTTTTTCAGAAGCCAGAGCTAAATGTAAAGTTAAATGTAAATAAAATTTGCTAAAATTGTGCAAAATAGACTGTTACCAGTTGCGATGTGGATTATCCATATTAATATATTACATTGTTGAATTGTAATTCAATAAATAAGTCTGTTGATTACAGGAATTTTAAAAGTCCTGTTGTAATTCCATAAAGATTAAAAGAGGTGTCAGAAAATTGGTGGGGAATCTATATACATATTATTCAATGTATAAAAAATAATATATTTGCTTTGAAATTTTGGCTTTTTCATTTGCTCTTAGTATTGAGACAATTTTATGACTTTTTACAATAAATTTAAGTTTAAAAACATACCTTGAAGTAAAGAAAATCATAGAAAACAAAGCAAAAATTTCATTTAGATCATTCATCAAAAAGAATGGTTCTAAAAGTTAAATAAAGCCACATTTTTAACTCTATTATTCTGTTTGTAAACAGTTGTCCCTTCATATCCTTGAGTTTCTCATCTGCAGATTCAACCAATACAGATCAAAAATAATTTTAAAAAAATCCAAATAGCAAAACTTGAATTATTATTATTATTTTTTAATCTGTTTTATTCTCTGTATTTCCCTTTCAGGTGATTAAACAAAAGCAGTATATAAGTATTGAAAGAAAGAAAATGTTACATTGTTGCTGTGTGTACTATATAGTTGGGACTACAATAGTTGTATCAGAACATATACAGGCTTTTTCTTGTCATTATTTCCTGAACAATACAGTATAACAAATATTTACATTATATTGGGTAATACCCAATATAATGTAATACATGGGAGGATCTGCATAGATTATATGGAAATACTAAATGCCATTTTATAAATGGTGTCTGAAAAGTTTCTGTACAGTGTAAAAGGTTTAAGTTTTAATAAAAGTGAAGTTTCCCATACAATATTGCAGTTTCTCCTATAGCAAATGTGGGAAATGTCTCCAAAGGCCCCAAAATTTGGGGAGAGATCTAGAGATCCAGACTAGATTCTATGAGAGATTATGCAATAAACAAAAAAGTTTTCCAAAAACCAGAACATCTGTGAGCAAGCAGTAATGCCATCTACTGCAAAGTGGAAATACAAGATATAAAACTTACAGTTTTCACGCAATACCATACACATAATTTTAATCTCTCACTGCACAGTATCTTTTCAAATGCTCACATAAGACGAGCATTTGCAGATATTGATATTTGTGAAAGTGCTGAATCCATGGATACTAAGGGACAGCAGTTTATAATTATAAAAAATAATATAAATTTGAAGTAATGACTAATACAATAAAAAGTATATAAATATTTATGTTGAATGTAGTAGTTACTAGGAACAATGAATATTGAATTGATTGCAATGAGTTACTTTGATTTAGCAACTTTGATAAAAATGATAATTAGTTTTGAATTTACTATGTTGTGTATGTTATTCTTGATCTTTTAAAATGAATAAAAATACCTCATCTATAATTCATAACTAAGCATTTTATATTGAACTTTATCATCAATTATCTAAATAATAGATGGATTTGACAAAACTTCATGAATAGTAATGAAGAGAAAAACATAATATTTAATTTTTTAAGTTCATTCACATAGGGATGTCACGAACAAACTTCATGCATATCTTTTTCGCATTTCAAAAACGTATTTTAAAATATTTAAATAAATTCATTTCCTTATTTATTAAAGAGTTAGATAGTCCATAATTAATGAAGTTTTATCTTTTAATTTACATTTAATGACATTCAAGAATTTAACTCGAAAATTCAATAACAACAAATTTTTTAATTATATATTTTCTATTAAATTTTATATATACTAGAATATTTCCTGTTTTTAAATTAAATAATTTATTTCATTTAAATATGCGATTCCTTAACAGTTCTTGTGATAAATTGTTTGTTTATATATGGTAGTTGGATAGAAATTAAAAGCAGTTGGATGAGGATGCTTATTATATACTAAAATTTTAATCATTAGTGGTTAAAGTAATTGTAGTCAATAAGAACCAGACAGAGTTAAAGTAGAAAATAATAAAAGTTTAATATACTGTGTAGACGATAATCTTGAGAAAAAATTCAAATTTTATTCACCTACTTTTATTATTTCATTTATAAATTTATTTAGCACAAATACAATTAGAGAAGAAAATAATCTCCCAAGAACTTGTAAGATGAAATTAGACATTAATAGAAAAACAGATGTCAATGCTATTCTTTAATTTTATTCTAGTATAATGTACTGTCTACAGAATATCTTAAAATTAGGATATCTGAACAGAAAACTAAAGAAGCAATAGAGAGAAGGCTTGCAATTAAGTTCATTTGAAATAATTTTAATCTGGCAGATAATAAAGGAAGAAGAAATGTGTTAGGTTTATTTATTGTTTAAGGAAAGTTATTTTGCAGTTTGTAATTGTAATCATTTATAATGTTATTATTGAAGTTGGAAATGACAATAGAAACAGTTACATTTCTTTACTTAAATAATCTAGCATAAAGTACATAAAATGAAGAAATATTTTTAATAATTTTTGGGCTGAAATTTTCAGATTACAGACCTGTACATTTTTACTGTGGTCCATCCTTCTGTCCTTTGTTAATCTCAAGAATGGAATTAAATAGATGAAAACCAAGATTAGATATGGGAAACTCTGGCCAAAGGCCTTGATTAACTATATATATATGAAATTCTGATCTTAATTATAAGTGTCAAATGGAGTTTGAACCGACAATCCCCTTATCTGTTTCAGGATAAGAGTATTATTGTTCAGATATATAGTTTAGACAATGGTTTTCAATATTAATTAAGCTATAAACATAAGAGAAACTTAAAATTATAAGCAACAGTTGTTCAAATTTTAAGTTTCTATTATGTTCTGTATGTAATTTTAAGTTTTATTTATGTTTTCACTTAAGTATTCTGGAAATCATAAATATTCCAGTCAGTCATAATTAATTAAAAAATTTCTTTCTATAGCAATAAAAATTCAGGCTGGAAATATTCATTCTTGAAACTCTATTGTTGTACAACTTTTACAAGATTCTGGCATCATGCAGTTTTTAAGAACAATTTTGTGCTTTTAGTAAAGGGAAAGTCTTTAAGAAAGGAATACAATTTACGTTCCCTTTAATATCAGTATCTGTAAATATCCAAATGTAAACATATAACCTGATCTAATCCAAGGATTGTTTAGTTTTAATATAAATATCTTCTGGACCAAATGTTTTAGCAAAATTATAACTTCAATATAGTTGTAGAAAAAGTCAGGCATCAAAAAATTATATTCTGAAACATTGAAAGTGAATAAATGGTACTTTTTTCCGACATACTGTGTCTTCAAATTTAAATTTTAAAATTATAACTTGTTATACAGATTATGGGAAAATGGGGATATCTTTTTACGTAATGTCATCTTGAGACTTTCATACATACACAGAATATTCTAAAATTTTTTTTGTTTTGAAATTAAGCCAATTGGAATCAATTCAAATTGCAGAAATATTTTTTATGACTTTTTTTTCCTTGGAATATCTCCAAAATCAGAGTGAAATTTTCATTTTGTTTTTCTGTTTTTTTAATCATAAAATTTGGAAACTAAAATAAAAATGTGTTCTAAATTTAAAAATTGCAATTAGTTCAATATATTAATAATGACAATAAAATAAAGAATTGTTTAAAATTTGGCAACATGTTCAAAATTCAGCATGTACACTACTAAGTCAAGGAAACCAATAGATTTATTTCAAAAGTAATGTTTTTGGATCTGTTTTGTCCATCATCATCTCTTCATGCAGAAAGATTAACAGAATAGAACAAAAGTTAAAAATAGAATTTCAAATTATCAATTGAGACAATTTAAGTTTATAGAATAAAATTTTAATTTAATAGTTGTGATTAGAATAATTTAAGTATGGAATTTATAAAATACAAAAGACTAATGAATAAGAATTGTAATTTAGATATGAAATTTTTATTTAAAAATTTTAAAAATCAGTATTTAAAAACAATTTAAATGTTGTGGTATCCATGTGTTCAAGTAAACTTAGCTAAACCTTTGTACAAGTGAAGAAATCAGAACTACCTAACAGCTAGCTCCAAGATAAATCACATAACCTGTATGGTTGATTCTAAAGCCCAATAGGATAGCAAATTGGATATTGGCAGGATCTTTTTAGTAACTGAACTGTAATGTTCTTTGATCCCTTTAGGTGAGGAACTTTCTGAGCCAATATAGTAAAGACTATATGAATGATTTGATCAGTTTAATCATGTATATTCCTGGCTTATCCTGGTTGTTGATTTGGCTTTTGTCCCTTCTTACATTTTGCATTATCCTAGGTAATTATCCTATATATGGGTGAATCCTGTATATAAGGTCTTAAGATTGAAGCAAGGAATTTGTCTTTGATAGTAGAATATTCTAAATGCTCTTTGTTTTGTATTCTATTAGATTTAGAAGAGTTGTCTTAATGAGATCTAAAATATTTCTTTTTAACTCTTCATTCATATGTGATAGTTCATGTGGAATTAATAGAATGTTACATGACTTCCAGTGTATATAGGAGTCAGTTCATGTAGGCTTGTGCCACATGTTGGTACAATACTTTTGGTCTAAATAATTCACTGTAAAAATACTTAGTTGTTCTAAACCAGAGTTTCTCACCAGGGGCGTTATTGCCCCCATGTGGGTGTTTTTCCGTGTTGAGGGGGCGATTTGTAACAATTTATATTTTGGGGGAGAAAAACAATTTTCTGGGCGATATAGTAAAACATTATATTAAGATTAATTAAATATTTTATTTGTTATATTGTACAATAATTAAACAAATAACATTATACTAGTCACTAGTCTATTCAATGCAGTACGAATTTGATATTAGCCCTGGCCCATGGCATCGGAATTTTGAAGTGAAGGGGGCCATACTACGTAACAGTTTTATTGAAGGGGGCGGCGATTTGTTAGAGGTTGAGAAAAACTGTTCTAAACCTAGTCTAATACCTCTTGAATTATTGTTGATTTCTTCCAAGAATGACCTAAATAATTAATCACATTATCCCAAGTAATTAGTACATCATCTGCATATATATATATTAATTTGATGTAATCTTTATATTTATTTATTACTGGTGCCTCAATCCATTTAACTATAATCTCAAATAACAAAAACAACAAATAGTTTTACTGTAAATTAAGATTTTTGTTCCTTTTGCTAGTTATCGGTGATGGCATTGTGATTTATTATTAACTCACATGATGCCCGAGATAGACATTTAGCTTAGAGTCAAGTGCAATGAAATGTTACAATTCTAAATATAGATATAAATTAGGATAATAATAAGGTAAGTATATATACATTAATTTTGCAATACTTTCTCTGGATCTAATCACACAAGGAGGACGATTTAACTGTATCAGAATTATTTTATTGTCCACATTTTGGGCAAAGTCCCTCATCAGTTTGACAACTTATGCAGACATAACAAGGATCTAGAAATCATTTACAATAATACCACAATGTTTTACAAATAGATAGATATAAATGAAAAATTTTCAAATCAGTATATTTTTAGGAGTTATTTTAGTGTAATGTATATAAATCAATTCCGAAAATATTAAGAAACATCTGAAATATCAAATATGTACTGTATGTTTATGACATTCTCATGCTTCAGTCATCGAAAGGTCTTAAAAATATAGTATTTTATAGAAACATATGATATGAAAGTGCTACAAAATTAAAGTTTCTTCTGATAAGTGGTGAAAAACTTTTATTGATTTCATATATTTCTGTGGTTTTCAAACTGAATGGAGTTTCACATTCGTGACTAGTCCAACACAATAATTTTTGTCCTCATCCTCGTATCTCATTTTTGTCTCTGTCAAATTTTACATTTGAATAATACAATCTTACTTTAAGTAATTTTCTATCATTAAAATATTACTCTGTTATTAGAGTTTATACTCTAATAACAGAGTAATATAAAATCTGAAGATGGTAACAGATTTAGCCAAAAATATTGGCTACTTTCAATAAATATTACTGGGTAAAGGTGTATATATATACTATTTAAATTCAGAATTTTAAATTTAAATGGTAAATCTGACATAAATGTATGGCTTCTTTAATTCATGATTTAGTTAATTTTTTAATGTTGTCGATTCTTTATCTAAGGCAATTTATTTCTTAACTTTTAAAAAATCTTTTCTATATTTTTATATTTTAATAATTTCTTGCCCATGTATACAAATTTATAATTTAATACAAAGTTATAAATAAATTTAGTTGAAAAATATATCATAGAGAAATTTTGAATATTTGTTTTTACATGATCAGTTTATAGTTTCCTATATTAAAAATAGCTTACCTTCACGAGTATTAAGTAATAGTTCTTTATTAACATCAATAAAAGAGAATTAAACCAGAAACCTTGGCATCATTAAACATAATTAATATTAAATTTCATTTTTTTCAGAATGTATTTTTAACATTTTAATTACCTACTAATATACGATACTTCATGTTTTTTTCTTTTTGTGTAATTTTGAAACATTTGTGTTACACTTTAAATGATCCAGCAAAATTGAAAAATTCTTTCAAATTTCTGATATTCATATGATTATTTAAGAAGAAGAATATCTCAAAATAAATTTCAGCACAGTTTAATGTTTTATATAAAGTTTTTAAAAGCTTCAAATAATTTATTTATTTATAATTATTTGAAGAGATGTGTGGAAAAGTAGTATAGGTGTCAAAACAGTTTTATTTATTAAAAATTTTTTAAAATTATTAATTTAAATAAAAATAACAGGATAATAAACAGTAATATGCAAGTAAATACATCTATTTAATTTATTAAGATATGATTTTTTAATGAATGCTAAATTATATCACTAATATATTCAAGTCGTACTATTTGTCACTAATGCCACTTTTCCACCAACCCCTCATTTTATTAATTAATCAATCAATATATTATAAATTTAGTAAACCTAAATATCGTGTTTGTCTATTCCCAACCAACATTTCTTCCGTATAAGAAAGCAGACAAGGATATCATCCAATATTGTTTATTAAAACTGTGAATGTATATGTATTCTGGGCCGCAATACATTTTTCATGTAATGTATTTTATAAAATCTATTTTACCATATCTAAATAAACATATTAAAACACACTTTGCTCATTCTTTATTATGAACCAGCCACAAACATTACTAACAGTTACAAAATGGTTCCTCTTTTATTTTATCCTCATTTAACATTATTATTATTCTTATTGATTTTCTAAATTACTCTAAAAGTTTCCATAAAAAACAAATTAGAATTTAACTTAAATTATAAAAATTTGTTTGCATTATTTATTTAAATATTTGTTTTTGGAAGGTGTTAATTTTATTTGAAAAGTTGAAGTCAATGATTGTAAATTTCATTATGTAATTTTGAAATTTGTTATGATGGATTATAAAATTCAAATTATTTTAAAAATTAGAATAACTTTACTGTTTAGCTTTGTTGCTTTCTATAATTTAAATTTTAAAAGTTTCTAAATGTTTGGAAAGAGAGAATGTTAATACTTTTACTGACATATTATATATACATTATACAGGATGTCTGTAAAGAACGTCTCACTTTTAGTAACTTACAGCTCATTACCTGGCTGATATATCAGAATGCATCAGGTGTAAGGCAAAATAGCATGTCAGATGATTTTCTTACACTTGACTGGCATACTGATGTAATTGCAATGATAAATCCTCATGACACGGATCCATGATTCTTGCAGTCTTTTCTTAGGGATAACATAAATAACAGCATCTTTGTGCTCTTCTTCCACATGATCTGTGCAAACTGGAAATGAGAGTTGATGAAGCTGTAATCATGGTGACACTTGATTTGTTATCTAGAGTTTGAATACCACATTAATATTATAGAGTCACTGTAATGCAAACATTGTGAATAAAAACCTGAACACCTTGTGCTATGTATATCGTATAAATCATAAAGCATTAGCTAATACCATGGTATTTGATCAATAAATTTCTGAAAGTGGGACTTCATAGACACCCTGTATTGTGATGATGATGATTAACATATATTACATGGAATAAACTAATTTTATATGCAGTAAACTTTAGTTTAATGTTCTCTGTTTGATTTATATAAGTTAATCATTTTCATATTTGAATTTTCAGTGTAGTCTAAATTTGAAATAATAAAATTTAAATGAATATGATCTGTTCATGACTACATTGGGTGTAACATGCTATAAATAACACTGTTAGCACTGTTTCAAATAATATGATAGCTTTATTCCTTGCTTTATTTTTTCAATAATACACATAGGAAAATATATTTTATATTTAATAGTTTTTTGTGTAAGGATTTTAATTAGTTTGTCCATGATGATAATGAAAGAAGAAAGTATTTTTTCCTTATCTGGACAAATGCTATGTTTTAAAATTATATTAAAAGAGAAAATATATTTAAAAATTCATTTTATTTCTCAATTTTAACATGGTATGAAGTTTTTTATTTTTATGATGATTTTCAATCCCTTAAACCAGGTTCTCCAACAGGCGCTCCCAAAGCATAGCTTGTTTTCGATGACATGATTTATCATTAACATTTAACTAGTTCAAAGCATACAAACTTTTGAAAAGTCAACTAGAATTAATAGATCTTGCCACAAATGATTTTTATAAAAACCTATTTAAAGAAGGGAACTTGTTAAATTTTTACAAATTTCTGCCAGAAAAGAATTTTAAGCTTCTTGAAGTTTGTATGAGGGATAATTTCTATTTTTGCTTGTGTGTACTTTTGCGAACAAACTTTCCAAAAATAACAAAATATAAAATCAGAATATCGAACATCATTATACAATATGAAAAGATTTTAATATTGGGTACCACAAAATTAATTTTCAATTTTGATATTGTTTTTTTGAAAAATAATTTAGAATTGATTTATGTCCATTATTATTCAGGAATATAGTAAAAAAAAATAAAAAAATATTAATCTTTTATCTTTCATATCTGTTTCTCAGACTTGTCGTTTACAGTTGATGTGGGCCTCTTCAGTTAAAGTTTGAGACTACTACCTGAATTCTTTAAGCTATGAAAATTTGTTCTTTCTATGTACCTAGAAATTGTTTTACCTTTCAGGTTACAAAAGGAATTTGCATAGCAAAACCGGTCAAACAAATTTCCTTTCAGTCAATTTCTCTCAAACAGATAAGGGCAAATTTTGCCGATCTCGTGTTTAGAGAGATAATTTTACTATCAGCGTCCTCTAAACTACAAACTGTATTGTGTATAAAGTTGAAGCAAACTAGCTTAGTTTTTATAAGAAAATGAATTGCTAAAAGCTTTTTCTTTAAAAATTTTTAAAGTTTTCTTAATTGCTTTTAACTTCATAAAATTTAATAATGATTACAAATAACAATTATTGGGAAAATAAATTAGGACAGTCAGACATTTTTTAATTATTAAAATATTTTTTATATTGTAATTGGTATAAGTTCGATATAAATTGCTTGGACGAATAGTATCTTGAAAAAGTAAAACTTGGATTAGTCGTTTAACTGAAATGAATATTGTAACATGTCAGAACTTCCTGACAATATACAATGAATTAGTAATGTATTAAGAAGTGTTATTTATTTTGGAGTATTGTTTTCAAAGCTAAGACTCTTCATCTTCTGATTCTCTTAGATCAGTTGATTTCAGACTTTCAATATTCATGAAACTTTCATCGAACTGTAAAGTTAAATTGACAATTAGATACAAAATTAAAGTCAGCTATTTCTTATATTAATTTTATTTCCAGTCATAAAATCTTATTTTAATATGAATTTGACTGAAAAAAATGAAACCAGTTTTGAAAATTATTGTCAATTTGATATATAATTATTATATTTTGATTTGTCATTTATATAATTAGTGATTTTAGAACATTTTAAAACCTAGTTCAAGTCCTTGAAGTAAGTTTGATGATCATCTAAAATTTGTTGTAGAATTATTATTTTAAGTTGTTGAAGATTTAATTAAATCAATCGAGTAACAAGCTAGATTTATTTTCGGGCTACAGTTTGCCTAATTAAATATACAAATGCTGTGTAATTTGGGCTAAAGATGAGCATTTGTATTAATTTTAATAATTAGAATTAAATTTAATTCATTTAGAATATTTGGGAAGAAAAGATCGATCCAGAGCAGGAGCTGAACTTGCAACACCTGTATATCCTACAGTTAGTTTCATTATTGTAAATAACGTAACTGTACATTAATAACAAAAAACATTGCAGAGTAATAAATTCAGCTTGTTATTTGATTAGTAATATAATTTAAATGATTAATTAAAATAAATTATATAAGCAAATAGTTTATTTTAATTTGCTACAAATAGTCTTTAGGCCAACTTTTGGATTTCAAATGGTTCATATGTGCATATTTACAATAGATATAAACAAATTGGATGTCTCAGTTTGAATACAATAACTTTTAATTCAGTAGTAAATTACACTGATGATGATAACCAATTGAGGCATCAAAAGATGTTAGTTTGTTGTAAGCTACTGTTGGATTAAAGGTGGTTTATGTATACAAACATACATACATAGTTAACAAAAAATTCACAGAAAAAGAACCATTCAAAATCCAATAATTATGTTCAGTTAAAGCTTGAGTATAATTTTATTAAAATTTTTATGATTAATACACAATAACTATTAATATAACATATTTTACTTGCAGGATTTGAATTACAGGACGAAGACGATGAAATAATACCACTCGATTGCAATATCAATGATATCATACAAAAGCCGGAAAAACATTTTAAATGTAACATTTGCCAAAAGGAATTTGGTTTTAAACTTAAATTAAAACTGCATATAGCACTTCATACAAAAAAGAAATATTATCAATATAAACTATGTAAGAAAAAAGTTACAAGGAAAGATTATTTGAAAAAATGTATAATGCTGTATTCCGGAAAGAAATTTCAATGTGAATTTTGTAAAAGGATTTATCAAAACCAATTTTTCTTCAGAACTCACCAACTGATTCACATTGGAAAAAGAACATACAGTTGTAATATCTGTAAAGAACGATTTTTCCTGAATGCCCACTTACAAAGACACAAAAAAGTTCACATTGGAGAGAATCCTTTCTACTGCAAGATCTGCAAGATAAATTTTCGGTTTGAATCCGATCTTACAAATCATCTAAAAAACCATTCGGGAGTGAGACTGTATCCATGCGAGCTTTGTGAAAGGAGTTTTATCTGCCAGTCTCACTTAACACAGCATCTTAGTTTTCATTTCGATGAGAAGCCATTCGAATGTGATCTTTGCAAAGCAGGTTTTAAGAATAGATCAGATCTAATACAGCATCAAACTTATCAATGTGAAGACAGACCTTTTCAATGCGAGCTTTGCAAAAAGAGCTTTAAATGCAGATCACATTTAACAAAGCATCAAAAAACTCATTCTGAAGAAAGACCTTTTCAATGTGAGCTTTGCAAAAAAAGTTTTAAGAGCAGATCAAACTTGACTCGACATCAAAGTTACCATTCTGGAGAGAGGCCATTTGAATGTGAGCTGTGTAAGAAAAGCTTTAAGAATAAGTCCGACTTGATACAGCATCAGAAATGGCATTCCGGAGAGAGACCTTTTGAATGTGATCTTTGCAAAATGAGTTTTAAAAATAGGTCAAATCTAATGAATCATCAAAAATGCCACTCGGCAGAANCTGACACGCAATCACCGCATATACAAGACCATAATGTACTGTACATCGTGTTAGAAATTTGTGAAAGAAGTAAATAACGTAACTAATAGTTTTTCTTTAATTTTTTACACTGTTCAAAATACGGAATATTTTAAAAAAAGAATCATCATCCAATAATCGTACTTGTAAAATTATTAATAATCTACAGAATTGAACTGATAATTCCAATTTTGTAAATAATTAATAATTCGAAGCATAGTTTAATATTCTATTCATTGCTGCTCAATCACGATATGAGTTCAGAAATATTTCTTTCTCTCTTCCTTTATATATCAATCTTTCGTTTCCACTCATATTTCGTATATATTGGAATCTCTATTTGTTCATATTATTGAGTTTTGAAGCTTTTTACCTAGTTCTATTTTAGACTGTTATATAATAAAATTTGTTCTTTATCCATCTATATATACATATGTTTTGTACGAATGTGTGTGTGTGTGTGTGTGTGTGTATATATATATATAGGATGAACCAAAAGTCAGTTAAACAACATATGTTTTAAGAACAGTTGTATCAACTGAATCACAAGTAATAATATAACGAAATGGTGGAATCATAAATAAGTATATGCGGCTGTTCCAAACTAGTTTTAAACTTTTTTAAAATTTATCTCTGTTAACTAACTTTTGGGCACTCGTCTTGGGTTTGGTTGACTGACTGCATTTGTTATCTTGAAATCAGACTTGTAGCATCGCCAAACTCCTTGTGTTTCTTCTTGTGACTTTTGCCTTTATTCAATCCACCTGGTAGTAATTAATCAACAGGTAGCAAAATACCTAAAATAGAAAATTATACTACAGTAATTTATAAATAAAATGCTGATTATAAAGATTGCTGCAGATTTTGATATTCATATTTTGTATATTTCTTATATTCTTACTCTATTGAATAAAGAAACCTTATTTTAAAATCTGCCTGGTTAATGTCGGAGAGAAAAACAGTTAGTTCATTATTTTAAATGATTACTTGTTCGAATTATGTTCACCCGAGTGACTCCTTTGTTTTTATGCTTGATTCAGATTAATTTAATCTTTCTATTCTTTATTGTTAATTTTTCAGAATAAATTTTAAATGAAAAGTCTGGAAATGTTTTTATATTGTTCTTATTTATTACTTTAATACTATATATTCTTGATAGAATCTGTTTGTTAATTACAGAAGTGAATTATCAAAGTAACATAGCTTAAATATTGGCATGGCAAGCTCAAAATCACGAATGGTTTACATTAGTGTTTTCCAAATGGTCTTTTGTGAAGCAAAAATTAGGATTTTGCTACTTAGCAAAGAAATTACTTTATATTTTATTTTTTATTCTAAATATAAATGTGTGTTACTTTTAACCTTCATTAAATTAAAAAATATTGTATTAGAACTTCTTGCTTAATGTACACATCATACCATTTATGCATGGTTTTATGAATAATTTTTTTCAATTATGCATGTTTCTGATGAGAAGTGTACTCACTTTGTAAGGTGCTGATATTATTTTTTTATGAGTTTTGAGTTTATGATTGATAATTACTTCAAATATCAAATGAACAATCAGATTTCTTTATTTGGTTATTATGACTACATAGTTAATAATTAGTTAGCAGGAGGTAGGCAGTTAGGCTGCATTCTCTTGTTAAATTTAATTACTAAGTAATTATTTAGCCATAATAGCCCAATAAAGAAATTCAGCTGTGTGTTTAATGTTATGTTGTCATTTCAACTTCAAGTGAGAGGGATTCCACAATTCGTTCAAAGAGTTTTGTGACTAAATGAAATTGGAAAATACTGCTTTAGATCTTCTGGTCTGACATGACATTCTTTAACAGGGTCATTTGTTATTAATTATGCACAGTCACTTTCCTGAAGGTAATGATTAGTTGGCACAAAAGGTTTCTAACTTATAATTTTATCTAGAAGTTTTCAGCATTAAGCTCGTGAATTTACAACGAGTTGATTACAGAAATGAGCCTTAGTTCTGTCTTTATCCATGGCTAAACCACTATTTTTCACATAGTTGTTCATTTTAAGGATGTCCAAAAAATTAGTGCAGTGAGAAATTAGTTATATGTATGGCATCACATATGAGATTTGTAAATTGTATGCAATACCATATGTATAACTTTAACGTCATTACAAATTTCTTGCTGCAAAGTAACTTTTTGGACACCCTGTACAGTTACCTATTTTCCAAAAACTAAGGATTAGATAATAGTTGATGACTAAACTATCATGTAAGCTACATTTAATTTCTTTAATTGGTCCAATAGATTTTATTCTATAATAATAATTGAAATTAATATGTTGTTATATATTAACTTTATATTATATTTCCAATTTATTTTTTGTAATGTATTAAAATTCATTACTTTACTAACATTGATGATTTACTTTCTTGTACAGTTTCAAGATGTTGATGACTTCAATTCTGTAAGTGATGCAGATTTTTATGATTGTATACCATACCTGAATGGTTTCTCTCAACCATATCAAAACAATATGATGTTCTTTCACCACGAAGAGAATCACCTTTATAACTTTAAAGCAAGTCTTCCAGAATTAGATTTCATTGACAATTTAATTAAAAATGAAAGCTGCAAAGGTATTTACTATTTTTTTTATTTTACATAAGAAATAAGTTTGTTTGTTTATTTATGCCATTTGTTTTCTTGCAGTCCATGATAATTTTGTACATGCAAATAAAAACATAATCTAGCACAGTAGAGTCCCAGAAACTTGACTTTTGATAACTCAACATTTCGTAAAACTCGTTCTCTTGTTCAGAGGAAAAAAATACATGTAATCTAATTTCTACCTTTATGACTTAACACTAGGATTAAATAAATTATCATTCTTCTCTGGTGACACTTAATAATAGCATCAATTTCACACATTAACAAAGAATATAACCCTTTTTCCAAAGAAGTCCACTGCAAAATGCTATAGGGCAAATGTCACTGAATTGGAAGTAGCCATTGAATAGCTATTATTCTTATAATTAAAATTTAACTACAAATAGAAATAGTCAATATTGGTATGTAGTTAATACATATATGAATTTGCACATGTAATACCTTTAGGAAAATTCTTTCATTTAGACTAGCATCGTCACTGTGCTGTAAAACTCGCCATTTTTGGTAATTTGTCACTTTCTCAGTTCACATTAAGTCAAATTTGTGAGACTCTACTGTAATATAAATCGTGTCTTTTGATTTTGTCATCTATGATGATTAAGCATGAAAATTAATTGTGTTGTTAATGCTTAATGTTGTTTATAATAATGATGCAATAATTCTTTAAAAGCATTGTTTATTTCTTTAAAATTTACTTCTATTGTATACATATTCAAAACTACTCTGATTTAAACATGGTTTTACTGATTTCACTATTACATTGTTTCATTAATTAAATAACTGACTTGCACAACAACATCATTATCAATCTTTTTGAAATTTTTTTAACAGCTTTCTAAATTTTTAGTTCTGCTCATCTCTCTGTTACCATGTACTGTACATTATATATGTTTTGTTCATCAATAAATAATATTGGTTAATGTTATATTTATTTTAATTTGGCAGATTGTCCTAGCAAATAATTACTTTCAGTTGAACAGAAAAGCACTTTCAGTAAGGACATTTTCAGCTAGTTCAAGATTGTCTTATACTTTTCATAAGAACAAGTGAAAAGTAACATGGTCTAACTTTTATTTGTTGTCCCTCATTGAAATTATTGTATTGAATTAATATATGTACTGAATATTTTACTCTTGCTTTGACATTTGAAATTACTGTAAAATAAATTCTAATACAAATGACATTACAGAAGAGAGAGTAAGAGGGATTGACTACTTCAAGTATATGTTGTTTTAACATAAAACTGTACAAAGTCAGTCTTATTTAATGGAAATATAAATTTCTATTAAATTAATAAAAATTAGAATAACTTTACTGTTTAGCTTTGTTGCTTTCTATAATTTAAATTTTAAAAGTTTCTAAATGTTTGGAAAGAGAGAATGTTAATACTTTTACTGACATATTATATATACATTATACAGGATGTCTGTAAAGAACGTCTCACTTTTAGTAACTTACAGCTCATTACCTGGCTGATATATCAGAATGCATCAGGTGTAAGGCAAAATAGCATGTCAGATGATTTTCTTACACTTGACTGGCATACTGATGTAATTGCAATGATAAATCCTCATGACACGGATCCATGATCCTTGCAGTCTTTTCTTAGGGATAACATAAATAACAGCATCTTTGTGCTCTTCTTCCACATGATCTGTGCAAACTGGAAATGAGAGTTGATGAAGCTGTAATCATGGTGACACTTGATTTGTTATCTAGAGTTTGAATACCACATTAATATTATAGAGTCACTGTAATGCAAACATTGTGAATAAAAACCTGAACACCTTGTGCTATGTATATCGTATAAATCATAAAGCATTAGCTAATACCATGGTATTTGATCAATAAATTTCTGAAAGTGGGACTTCATAGACACCCTGTATTGTGATGATGATGATTAACATATATTACATGGAATAAACTAATTTTATATGCAGTAAACTTTAGTTTAATGTTCTCTGTTTGATTTATATAAGTTAATCATTTTCATATTTGAATTTTCAGTGTAGTCTAAATTTGAAATAATAAAATTTAAATGAATATGATCTGTTCATGACTACATTGGGTGTAACATGCTATAAATAACACTGTTAGCACTGTTTCAAATAATATGATAGCTTTATTCCTTGCTTTATTTTTTCAATAATACACATAGGAAAATATATTTTATATTTAATAGTTTTTTGTGTAAGGATTTTAATTAGTTTGTCCATGATGATAATGAAAGAAGAAAGTATTTTTTCCTTATCTGGACAAATGCTATGTTTTAAAATTATATTAAAAGAGAAAATATATTTAAAAATTCATTTTATTTCTCAATTTTAACATGGTATGAAGTTTTTTATTTTTATGATGATTTTCAATCCCTTAAACCAGGTTCTCCAACAGGCGCTCCCAAAGCATAGCTTGTTTTCGATGACATGATTTATCATTAACATTTAACTAGTTCAAAGCATACAAACTTTTGAAAAGTCAACTAGAATTAATAGATCTTGCCACAAATGATTTTTATAAAAACCTATTTAAAGAAGGGAACTTGTTAAATTTTTACAAATTTCTGCCAGAAAAGAATTTTAAGCTTCTTGAAGTTTGTATGAGGGATAATTTCTATTTTTGCTTGTGTGTACTTTTGCGAACAAACTTTCCAAAAATAACAAAATATAAAATCAGAATATCGAACATCATTATACAATATGAAAAGATTTTAATATTGGGTACCACAAAATTAATTTTCAATTTTGATATTGTTTTTTTGAAAAATAATTTAGAATTGATTTATGTCCATTATTATTCAGGAATATAGTAAAAAAAAATAAAAAAATATTAATCTTTTATCTTTCATATCTGTTTCTCAGACTTGTCGTTTACAGTTGATGTGGGCCTCTTCAGTTAAAGTTTGAGACTACTACCTGAATTCTTTAAGCTATGAAAATTTGTTCTTTCTATGTACCTAGAAATTGTTTTACCTTTCAGGTTACAAAAGGAATTTGCATAGCAAAACCGGTCAAACAAATTTCCTTTCAGTCAATTTCTCTCAAACAGATAAGGGCAAATTTTGCCGATCTCGTGTTTAGAGAGATAATTTTACTATCAGCGTCCTCTAAACTACAAACTGTATTGTGTATAAAGTTGAAGCAAACTAGCTTAGTTTTTATAAGAAAATGAATTGCTAAAAGCTTTTTCTTTAAAAATTTTTAAAGTTTTCTTAATTGCTTTTAACTTCATAAAATTTAATAATGATTACAAATAACAATTATTGGGAAAATAAATTAGGACAGTCAGACATTTTTTAATTATTAAAATATTTTTTATATTGTAATTGGTATAAGTTCGATATAAATTGCTTGGACGAATAGTATCTTGAAAAAGTAAAACTTGGATTAGTCGTTTAACTGAAATGAATATTGTAACATGTCAGAACTTCCTGACAATATACAATGAATTAGTAATGTATTAAGAAGTGTTATTTATTTTGGAGTATTGTTTTCAAAGCTAAGACTCTTCATCTTCTGATTCTCTTAGATCAGTTGATTTCAGACTTTCAATATTCATGAAACTTTCATCGAACTGTAAAGTTAAATTGACAATTAGATACAAAATTAAAGTCAGCTATTTCTTATATTAATTTTATTTCCAGTCATAAAATCTTATTTTAATATGAATTTGACTGAAAAAAATGAAACCAGTTTTGAAAATTATTGTCAATTTGATATATAATTATTATATTTTGATTTGTCATTTATATAATTAGTGATTTTAGAACATTTTAAAACCTAGTTCAAGTCCTTGAAGTAAGTTTGATGATCATCTAAAATTTGTTGTAGAATTATTATTTTAAGTTGTTGAAGATTTAATTAAATCAATCGAGTAACAAGCTAGATTTATTTTCGGGCTACAGTTTGCCTAATTAAATATACAAATGCTGTGTAATTTGGGCTAAAGATGAGCATTTGTATTAATTTTAATAATTAGAATTAAATTTAATTCATTTAGAATATTTGGGAAGAAAAGATCGATCCAGAGCAGGAGCTGAACTTGCAACACCTGTATATCCTACAGTTAGTTTCATTATTGTAAATAACGTAACTGTACATTAATAACAAAAAACATTGCAGAGTAATAAATTCAGCTTGTTATTTGATTAGTAATATAATTTAAATGATTAATTAAAATAAATTATATAAGCAAATAGTTTATTTTAATTTGCTACAAATAGTCTTTAGGCCAACTTTTGGATTTCAAATGGTTCATATGTGCATATTTACAATAGATATAAACAAATTGGATGTCTCAGTTTGAATACAATAACTTTTAATTCAGTAGTAAATTACACTGATGATGATAACCAATTGAGGCATCAAAAGATGTTAGTTTGTTGTAAGCTACTGTTGGATTAAAGGTGGTTTATGTATACAAACATACATACATAGTTAACAAAAAATTCACAGAAAAAGAACCATTCAAAATCCAATAATTATGTTCAGTTAAAGCTTGAGTATAATTTTATTAAAATTTTTATGATTAATACACAATAACTATTAATATAACATATTTTACTTGCAGGATTTGAATTACAGGACGAAGACGATGAAATAATACCACTCGATTGCAATATCAATGATATCATACAAAAGCCGGAAAAACATTTTAAATGTAACATTTGCCAAAAGGAATTTGGTTTTAAACTTAAATTAAAACTGCATATAGCACTTCATACAAAAAAGAAATATTATCAATATAAACTATGTAAGAAAAAAGTTACAAGGAAAGATTATTTGAAAAAATGTATAATGCTGTATTCCGGAAAGAAATTTCAATGTGAATTTTGTAAAAGGATTTATCAAAACCAATTTTTCTTCAGAACTCACCAACTGATTCACATTGGAAAAAGAACATACAGTTGTAATATCTGTAAAGAACGATTTTTCCTGAATGCCCACTTACAAAGACACAAAAAAGTTCACATTGGAGAGAATCCTTTCTACTGCAAGATCTGCAAGATAAATTTTCGGTTTGAATCCGATCTTACAAATCATCTAAAAAACCATTCGGGAGTGAGACTGTATCCATGCGAGCTTTGTGAAAGGAGTTTTATCTGCCAGTCTCACTTAACACAGCATCTTAGTTTTCATTTCGATGAGAAGCCATTCGAATGTGATCTTTGCAAAGCAGGTTTTAAGAATAGATCAGATCTAATACAGCATCAAACTTATCAATGTGAAGACAGACCTTTTCAATGCGAGCTTTGCAAAAAGAGCTTTAAATGCAGATCACATTTAACAAAGCATCAAAAAACTCATTCTGAAGAAAGACCTTTTCAATGTGAGCTTTGCAAAAAAAGTTTTAAGAGCAGATCAAACTTGACTCGACATCAAAGTTACCATTCTGGAGAGAGGCCATTTGAATGTGAGCTGTGTAAGAAAAGCTTTAAGAATAAGTCCGACTTGATACAGCATCAGAAATGGCATTCCGGAGAGAGACCTTTTGAATGTGATCTTTGCAAAATGAGTTTTAAAAATAGGTCAAATCTAATGAATCATCAAAAATGCCACTCGGCAGAAAGACCTTTCGAATGTGAAATTTGCAAAAAGAGTTTCAAAAATAGGTCTGATTTGGGAAAACATCAAAAGTGTCATTCTGCAGAGAGACCCTTTGAATGTAATCTCTGCAAAATGAGTTTCAAGGATAGGTCCAATTTAAGGAAGCATCAGAAACGTCATTCTGAAGAAAGACCTTTTCAATGTGATCTTTGCAAAATGCGATTTAAGAATATGTCAGATTTAAAGAGACACCAAAGATGTCATTCTGGTGAGAGGCCTTTTAAATGTGAGCTTTGCAAAATGAGCTTTAAGAGTAAATCAGATTTGATACGACATCAAAGCTGTCATTCTGGAGAAAAGCCGTTTCAATGTGAGCTTTGCAGAAAAAGTTTTAAGCGAAAGTCACAGTTAACTGAACATCAAAAAACTCACTCTGACGAAAGACCATTTCAATGTGATGTTTGTGAAAAAAGCTTTAAATATCGTAAAGATTTAAAATTTCATCAAAGTTGTCATTCGGGGGATCGGCCTTTTCAGTGCGAATATTGCACCAAAAGTTTCAACTGTAGATCACATTTAGCAGAACACCAGCAAACCCATTCTGATGATCGACCTTTTCAGTGTGACATTTGCAAAAAGCGATTTAAATTCACTAAAGATTTGAAATTTCATCAGAGCTGTCATACTGGAGAGAAACCATTTCAATGTGAGCTTTGCACAAAAAGTTTCAAACGTAAATCACAATTTACAGAACATCAAAAAACTCATTCGGACGAGAGACCCTTTCAATGCGATCTCTGCAAGAAAAGCTTTAAGTACAACAAAGATTTGAAATTTCATCAAAGTTGTCATTCGGGAGACAGGCCCTTTCAATGCGAACTTTGCACCAAAAGTTTCAAGCGCAAATCACAGCTAACGGAACATCACAAAACCCATTCTGACGAGAGACCATTTCAATGTGATCTTTGCGAGAAGAGTTTCAAATATAACAAGGATTTAAAGTTTCATCAACGGTCTCATTCCGTAGAAAGACCTTTTGAATGTGATGTCTGTTCAAAAAGTTTTAAATGCAGATCATATCTACTACAACATCTGAAACGCCATTACGGTTAGAAAAATTACTCATTATAAAATTTGTGACGAAGAGTCCGACGTTAAGTCGACTTTTGATTTATCAAAATAGTTACGTAATAGAAGAAGAACATGTTAATATAATAATTACCGAATAAACAAAATGATAATATACAAAAAAATACTATAAAAAATTTATCTGAAAAATCATTCCCTATTCAGAAAGTATTTTTTTCTCTTATGTGCAATATTGGAAAAATTCGTTCAGGAACTGAATATAAATAGATAATTACTAGAACAGAAATTCTTTCATTGTTTAGAGATGTAATTAGGATTTGCAAAGAAGCAGTTTCAAGAACATTATTAGAGTAACAATAAATGAGAAACTAGAAGGCCAATGCACAGTGTAATTCAATAAAATATATATATATATTTAAAGATTTATATATATATAAATAAATAAATATATATAGTGAACATTTCACTAAGAATTATAAAGAAAACTATAGAAATATATGCAGCTGAAAGATCTGTATGAAAAAAAAATGATTAACTTTTTATCATATTTGCATCTTCATGCATACACATTGCTCAAAAAAAAAAAAAAGTAGTATATGATGGACTTTCTTATGATTGAATGATGAAAATAGTGAATTTAATCAAATAAAAAAACAAAATATATTATCTTGTCCAGTTTGGAGCTTGAACTCAGCACTCTGTAGCAGGTAGCACTTTACCAAATAAGCTAACCAGATCCTAATCTTGCTGAGATAAATGTATATAGATATAATTAATCCTGGATTACTTAATTCTCACTGAATCTTACTAAACTATTGTAAATTTTACTACTTTAACTTTTTATCAAAATTACACAATTAAAAAAAATGAGATTTATTGAAAGTATTTATTTTATGCTAAATATTTATACATTCTAACAATATATGTCAAAAAAATGTATCTGTCTGTTGCATTCCAATGGAAAATGTGGTGTGTTCCTTACAAAAAATGAATTTATTCACAATGTTCACTGTTGTAATCAATCGACGCAAACAGAACTTTACCTGAGTTCATGTTATGCTAGAAGAACAAACAATCGATTTGCATATTTTAGAAGTTCATAAGTTGTAATATATGGATCTGTAAAAGTAGGCAAGTATTGAACATGCAAAATTTTTGGTGATAATCTATTTCTTTTTGGAAGTAAATTCATTGTCATAATATCTTGTTCTGTGTTGTTGCACATTACCTGTTCAGCATTAGATTTAAAAATGATGATCAAATCTATGCTGTATTTCTTTGAAATGCCTGGAATTAACGAGAATACAGCACACTTGCCGTAGTTTTAATGCCAATTAAGACAGGTATCTGTATGAAAGCTTTCAAAATTAGATCCATTTTATCGAATATTATGGAAGGATACTTTGTATGCTCACTGTGAATTATGGCCAGTATCATTTTAATTTTATATGTATTAAAAACTGTAGATATATGTAGATTTTAACAATCAAATAGGCTGCTTTTTTATTTGTAGATATCAATAAGCTTTTACTTATTGAGTATGTAGCAAAAAGAGGGCGTTAACAAGTTTGTTCTGAGCATGAAATTTCATTCATGCATGTTTAAATATGGAAGCTTGAATGCAAAACTGCTATGTTTGTATTTAAACTCACAAACCAAACCACTAAATTCACAACATCTATCACTTTGTATCATAAGAACATAGGACTGGACGACGCAAGATACTTGCGGATACTTTTCCAAGAAAAGCACTCAGGAGAAATCTAGTTGGTTTGACAAAAGTTATTAGAAGCATTCATATGTAAGCTAAATTTCTTTGTTTTATCTCTACGATAAAAAAAATATTGTATATTGCAGATAAATCTGTACGTTTTCTGGACGTCCCAGACAAATTGAGCATAGAATCCTATATTGCATTTACCAATAATGCAGCATAGATCTGGTGATCATTTCTAAATGGAATGCTTAATAGTATTATGCAAAAACAATGTTGCTTTGCATTTTTCTCAAAGTTGAGTGTTTGCATAATCACGCTACTAAGTGCAATATTGAAAAAAAAAATTTATATGTCAGAACCACAGTTATGATGTAGTAAAAAGAAGTGTGTCTGGCTATTACATGCTCTTTGAAGACTTTAACAAAATTTCATGTATACTGTTTGCTAATTATTGTAAGAACTTACAAGAAGATTATTATCATTATAATTATTATTATTATTATTATTGAAATTGAAAATTGATCCTCATTCTTTTCATTTATTAATCTTTAAAGTCAATTTTGCTCTGTGGTATTTTGTCTAATTCCTGCAATTCCCGTTTGCTTCATTTTAGACTAACCACAGTTTATTTTCTCTTACTTTTTTTTTTAGTATTCAGGTGTTTGTTGTGAAAGTGGAGCAGGTTTTTGCATTTATCTTTTAACAGATTTAAAATAAGGTGTAAACGGGATATGTGTTTGGTTTTGAATTTTATCATTTTTTTATGAATTTAATTCTTTAAGGGGATTGTTTTAGTTTATTATGTGTTGTTGTTGCATTTGGGATTTGCCTTTGTGTATCTGTATGGAGTCAGCTATACATTGTATAATAATGAATATAATTTGTTTGCTTCATAGTTACTGTATTAATTAGAAGTTCACAGAGACGAATATCGTTGCCGTCGGCAAGATCATTTTTCGAATTTCCAAGATACAAGAAGAAACCGATGATTAATTTTTTATTTTTTCTTTGTGCCACCCAGCCTGTATATGCTGCAGGAAACAAATGGTACAAACATTATTACATAACACACGCATCAGTTGCCTTGCTTCTAGAAGGATTTCGCAGAGAGAATGTGACAACTACGTCATTTACGCAGTCTGTGTTTTCTCATTTACACTGGAGAGAAGAAATAAAAATTTCATTGTGATATTTGAAAATGCATATTTTCAAGACATTGCATTATGAGATTCGTACGTTACCAACAAACTACAGAAGGACATTTTTCATCTGCAATATCCTCAACAAATAGAATGGAATGCTTTTTGTTTTTTTTTGTTTGTTTTTATTTTGGTTCTTTTTTTATAAATATATGCAAGAATTCTTCATACAGTTTTACTTGGTTACCTCTTAAAGAAATTTGCATTGCAGAGAGATCTTTTCACTGGTGACTATTTTTTTTTTCTCTCTCTCTCTCTTTTTCTTAAAGGAATAAAATTTCAATTATTGGTTGCTAATTGTTAAATTATATTAAAATAAATTTTTTTTATAATTTACTTGTAATGATATTTAATAAATAATTTCTTGATATAAGTGATTCATTTGCTTGTTGGATGTCTTCTTATTGGAATTTATCATCATCAGACGGGATTATTACCAATCAAATATACACAATGTCTTTTGCAATTCATGCAATTGGCATAGATTAATGAAATTTTGCAGTTGATAATACTAAACATACAATATTCTAATTTATGAAAAATATACTTTGGCCTCGATAATTTCCCAGTTAATCTAATTATTTTTCTGTTTTTTGTTTAGTATAAATCAAAAAAATAACTAAGAAAATAATCATCTATGATTTAATTAGATGATAATGAATCTCAGGCACTGTTAGAAGAAGAAAATGTATATATTTAGTAAAGTACAGTGTAAAATTTCAATTACTTCCTAATAGAATTTATAGTAATTAAATAAGCTATGTTTCAAAATTTCTCAAATTTAACTTAGGCCAAGAATGTAAAAATTTCATAGCTTATTAAAAAGAGTGTTCCATAAGTCTGGAGCCATAGCAGTTATGTTCATCTTTGTTATTTTATAGGTAAAGCATGGAACTTCATAAGGAGAAACAATGGTACAAACCCATAGTCGGTGAGATGTTGCTGAAGAGTTTAACAATCTGCATCCAGATTTCTGTGTGTGAATGGTGGGAAGTCTAGATGTAGTACGTTAAACTGTTTTCTGGCTTCATGCTGATTGCAGATCCCCACTATTAAAATAGTATGAATTCATTCTTCCTTACTAGTGCCACACTTCTGTAAGACAATAATCAAAGCCCTATATAACTCCTGTGGTTCCAGACTTACGGACACCCCTTTTCTCAGAATTTAGTTTATTTTATGGAGTTTTTAGATGATTGTTTTAAATTCTTGTCAATCAATATTATCAGCATTTGTCCATTGAATTATATACATACTATCATTATAGGCAATTTCAAAATACCTGAAAAATTTTACCATAATATTGTTTTGTAGCAATACACTATAAATGATTATAAAATTTAGTCTTTGCAATGCTAATGTTCAAATATATTTTTTTAAATATCTTTATTTCTTTACTTTGTTTAGTTCATATGTTTAAACTAATAAAACATATTAATTATGTAAAATGTGGTGTTCATTGAACTATTTTTTTATTACATTTCTGGCAGAATTTTAAATACAAAATGGCCTAACTTTTTATTAAGTCACCTCAGTTACAATGTTTAGAATAAAAAAAAAACTAGTTTTTAAATGAATAAAACGAATTATCTGATTGGTATCAATATTGTAACCTTGTGTTACGTAAACAATAGAATATTGTTGACCTAATTTGAATATGCCATTGTGGATAGAAATTCCGATGGAAAAAGAATTAATAGTTGCAGATAATCACGAATATAATTTGTTGGGATCGGTGGCTGATGTTAGTTAATCTTGATTATTTCAAATATTGCACAGCCCAATCATGTTGCTGTGCAATATTTGAATCTACTCAATAATTAGATTGGATTAGAATAAGGCAACACAATATGTGTACGCTATGCCAACGAGGGAAAACAGACTCATTCAGATGTTAGGCAAATGAGGAAATCCGGAAAACTTCACGTGGTCAGCTGGTTGAGGTGCGAACCCGCGACTAGTAGTATTACTCACTCGACCACTGGTGGACCATTATTCAAATTATTACATTTTTCGGGATTACTAAATAATGATTAGAAACATGAAATTAAAAATCTGTCGCCCTGTAACGCCTTATAAAAATATTTTTAATAACATAGCGAATAATGGAATATTCTTAAGATTACAGATTATAACGAAGCATTGTCTAAACAGAATTAATCTTTATACGCATAACATATACTTTTTTGACACACGTTTTTGTAAGATGCGTGACATTCTTTACGTTGCATTCCTTTTGGAGATCGACGAAGTAATGTAACGTACAGGATTTGTACTTCTTCCGAGGTGTAGTTTGCACAGGTACAGAATTAAATCTAATCCTCTCAAGGTAATTCTTGCCGAATAATATAAAATTTAAATTAGAAGAAAGGTCTGACATGAAATTCCACTTCTCTTGCTTTATCGACGGATCACCAAATGCAAACATTCTTTAAACAAGCATTGTGTGAGTATTCTTTTAATATTTTCATTTATCTTGCCATACCGATGCAATACACGGACTCATTTAACAAATAATTCATTGCAGATTTCAAGTTCACGTGTCAAGTAACACCGATGAAACTCGCGGTGGCCTATCATTAATTCACGCAAAATGATAATGAAGGATTATTTCATTTTTGATGTCTTGTTTAAAATTTCGGGATTTCAGCTCTAAAACCCATCAAACGACATACTTGTACAGACAAAAATATGTTTTGGTAGTAGTTTATTATTTTTATAAACATTTCTAGTAAATGCCACTTTCATTTTTACGATTTCTATTTCTAATTTATATAAATAAAGTATCAAATTACTATGGACAAATTATGAAATTCTCAAATCCATGCCACAGAACNCTTTCTTTCTGAGTTTCTGGAATCGCTGACAATACTGTTCATGAAAATGTCTGATGCTGCTTACTCTGAGCGTCACACTTGTCCTTCACGTATCATGAATCCATTGCTTTCCGCTGTTAAAGTATTTGGAGTGGACTTGTTCCATCCGTGCTGTCATCTAACTGCCTCTTCAACAACTTTCCTCTGGTATACTCGATGTATAGAAGTATTTTTATGGTACATTGTCATTCATTTAACATTAATCACCACAATGGATTCGGTTTATTGTGGCAAAATCATTTATTTATTTCACACTTACGGGAAACAGGCAATTTTTGTTATATTAATCATATCGATGTACGTCGCTTATCAATTCAGCGTGACGAAGAGAAGAAAATTATCGCTCCATTTTCCTAAAAGCAGTTACGACGGAGAAGACCAATTGGCAATGGAAATGGAAGCACACCTAATTAAAATACTGGTACTATTTTATTTCAACATGATAGCAACTTCTTTACTGTTGTTCACTGTTTGTTATTCCCATTTACTTACAAATTCCAGTGAAATGGAAGCATTCTATTGTACCTTTTCATTGTCAATATGGGCCTTTTACGGTGTCGGTCAGATATCTTCGGTTCTCGCCGTAGCCGTCACGACTTCAGTAATTTTGGAGAAAAGATATGTCGTGATGACCTATCAATTGGCTGAAAGAAAAACCGACGACGTTTCGTTGAATTCGTTTTTGGAACGTTTTATATACAAGCATCTTGAAATACAAAGATTTTTCATCATTCTCAATAATCAATGGGATGTTCTCCTTCCGGCGATCTATGCTCATTTCATTTACGTGACAGGATTTCTATTGTATGGCGCCATATTTGTTGATATGATGCCGGTGTTGAAAAATGCCACAATAATTATAGCCATGATTCTCTTAATCGGATGTATTGCAGTCTCTAGGGCATTATCGATTCTAACTTCAATTGTAAGTATTTTGTATTATCGTAATAATTACCATTTATAAACGTGTTTTCGTCTTTATTTCAGATGTACGATAATTACATTTCTGTGGGAAGATTCTCTTCTAGTAATCTGCCTTTGGAATATAAATTTAAAGTAAGAAAATTTTAAAAAATAACATAGCTGTAATATTGTTATTAAGACAAATTTGTTCTGTTTTTAACACAGATTGTCGACTTTATGAAAAAATTTGGCGGAAGACCTTTCGGAATATGTATAAATGGATTCTTCTTCGTCAAGAAAAATTTTGTGATTAGGGTAAGTTATATCATAATGTAATAGAAATTAATAAATATCATAATAATATCGTAATTAATTTACAGGTGGGGAGTGGTCTTTATTCGGTGTTATCATCCGTAATTCAGATAACCGGTGTTCTTGAACAAAAAAAATGTTCATCAAAAAGCAAACAATTCGATGTATCGACGAATATGACATCCCATTAACTGTACTTTTTTATATTAACAGAGTTTGATTGTCGACACGTATTGCATCTTTAGAGATTCATAGAACATTCTTGACTCACGATCTACCACTTTAGCAAAAACATTTGCTTATTACATTTAAAAATATAAACGGAATTGTGTTTAATGCATTGCTAAAGTTATGATTAGATATCATTAATTAAATGTAGTGGAAATTGAAGGAGTTTGATATGTTAGAAATTTTCAGAAAAGAGCACTCGTTAGATCAATTTAGTTTGTGTTTGTCACACAAAGTTAATTACTGCATGTTGACTTCTGTGCTACTGCACCTTGAGCAGAGAAATGCAATATTATATTCCACAATATTTGTTGTGTTTTATATTAACTAAAGGTTATAAATAAATTTATTTTATGATTGTAACATCGTATCTGATTTTTTGTTATCTTCAATACGTCGAACTTTCTTGATATAAAATAGCCACTGTATTGGTCGTTTCAAATTCGTTAATTAATAAACTACCTGTAAATTCAAGTTCAAATCTATCGTCTAATTATTGGTACTTCGGCCAGACGGTTTGGTCACCTTACAGTGGAAGATACGAAATCGAATCCGTATTGTTGATAGAAGAAACATTACTAGAAGATAATTTTAGGCATATTGTTAAACCCAAAAGTTTAAATTAACGTGTTAAAAGTAACTTTTACTCAAAAGAAAATATACATTTTTTCTTATGTTATTTAATTATAAAGATAAATTGCACAAATGTTGATATTGTAGTTATACTTACAAATATCGATAATTTACAATACCTAAGTAACTTTATACTAAAAGTTGAAAAATTGGTAAATTAATGTTGAAGTTTTTGTGAAGGACGAATGGCCCCTCAATAAAGTGTTATTTTAAACTTTAATTATTTTAAAATTCAATCGTCTAACTTCAATCATTTTATCAAAAGTTAGGTTAAAATCCATTAAAATTATTTCCCACGAACTTGTTTCCTTATTGAGGATGATCCATCTAGTAATTAGTGTGTCTCCTGGAACTTTCGATAAATTTTAAGTATTGGACGCCAGACCATTAACAACAAGCTCCTGACCTTATGGAAAAAACCCAAGAGGAGCCAAAATAACAAGGGAGAGCGAAGACAAATACAGTCAGTCGTCGTTTAGTCGTTTCCCGGACCCGACTCCCGAAAAGGATTTACTGCGTAACATCCTGCAACCTTTGGACCGACACACGAGCGTTACCCAATCTGGAAATTCGTTGGATATTCTGTTGTGGTCTGTTTCACTCGTCTGTGGACTATTCCATCCAAGACACCGTTGTTGGATATCAATTAATCACCCTCCAAGCAGGGGCGGCCCTAGGGCGGTGCTAACGGTGCGACCGCACCGGGTGCCGTCATAGTGGGGCCGCCGAAAACGCAACGATAGATCGTCTGCGAAAAAAATAAAACACGATCACCTCATTACTACTTAACCCTATCTGCCAAAATAAATACCAAGATTAAAGAAACCAATATTTAAACATTTATTTCCTTATTCCCTTTTGTTCTCCATCTTTCTAGAACTTTCTTTTCATTTCCTTCCATTCCCTTTCGGTGGGACCACCAATCCGAAGAACTGAAGACAATAGACCACCAGTTCCAAGAACATAAGACAATGGGATAGTTAAGGCTCGAGGTCCGATAAGACAAAAAAAACGGGTTAGTCTTGACCGGACCTTCGTGGGAGTAAGACGTAAAGAGAAGAGCGCTCCAGATCGCGAGTAGGCGATTAGCGGCTACTTGAGACTGAATAATTCCGAAGGAAGGACATTTTGGTTACGTTAGAAAAATAGAAAACTCCAGAGTCAACGTTGGACGGAAGTCCAGATTTTAAAGAAAGAGAAGAAAAATCACGTCTGGTGTATCTGCAGAATCCGAGCTGGTGCCCATCCAGTGTTCACGAAATAAAGAGAATCCAGGCTAGTTTGATCTTGCTCTTTTTCTATCTACCTTCTCATATAATTTTCTACCCTCTTTGATTATAAGTTAGTGAGTAAGAATTAGTTCTAAGTTTCTGTACGCGTACTATTATCGCAAAATTATTGTACTTTTATATTAAATGTCCGAAAAAGTGATATCCAAGCACATAGAAGGACTATCGCTGAAAAAATTTATGAAATTGGTTGGGAGAGTAGAGTTTCTAGCCTCACTGCAGTTCGTTATCACTACTTTTCAGTTTGTGTCGCCCTTCTGGATCTTCACGAATGACCCAGTTGTAGCATCAGAGGCCTTGTCCAGATCATGGAGCAATTTGAGTTTATAGTAACAATAGTGGCTTGGTATGATATATTGTTTCAAGTAAACATTGTAAGCAAGGCTATGCAGTCTGAAACTATGGATTTACCAAACGCTATACAATTGCTGAAGAACTGCTATGAATTTATAAAAGAGTACCGGCGTTATTCGTTTGCTGTAATAATAGCTAGGAAAATTGCTTTTCAGGCTGGGATAGATCTTATTTTCAAGTCCGATTCCGAAGAAAGAAGTGATTATTTAAATACGAGGTCGTAGGTGAGACACCAACAAATCCTGAAGAATTGTTTAAAAATAAACGTCTTTTTCCCTATGATCGATACAATTGAGAATGCGTTGGTCACTCGATTTACACAACTCTCCAAATTTAATGATACATTGTAAACTCTCTTTCTCGAAATGAAAAAGCCTACGAACGGTCACATTTTATTTCAAAGACGTACTTGTCCTTTGCTATATACACTAATAATATAAAAGATTAGTGATATATTACAAAATTTATAATTTGTGCTGTATCAGATCAAAAATTTTGTCTAGTGTACCTAAATAATTTAAGAATTATCTACTAGGGTGGAAGTTTAACAGATGAATTATTAAGAAAAATAAACATACAAATATTCAGCTACTAAACCACGTGTATAAACTGTAATTCAAAATAAATACATTAAGTGAACAACTGTTTGTTAGCCATTTACAATAATGAAATATTTATCCATTTATCTACAAAAGAGCAAATAACAATATCAATTTAATGATTAATGTTTTCTCATATTGAAATGACGATAAAATTATTATTAAGCAATTTACTTGAAAGCATTCAATTCTTAAAGGAATGCTTTCACGTAAGTTACAGGACGTATTCTGGTTTATTATCAAGAAAAATGTAGACTTTACAAGTCGTTTCTCAGAAATCCAAACATTAATAAGATTATGTTCGTTTCATAACATAACATAATCGGAAATAATTAGTTCTACTCCATTCAATTTTGGTTTGAAGGTGTAAGGCAATGCAACGCATGGCGATCTGACAAGGAGAGACCATTCCCGGGAGGATTACGTATTTAGGTATCATATACATGAAGAAAACCTAGTTTTCTTCATGTATATGATATGCTCCACGTGGCCAGCTTGTTCATGATGCACGAACAAGCATAACACGTTTCTGTGGTTTTATTCATTTGGCCACTGTGTGAGAACAGTGCGAACAGAACTGTGAGCAGCCTATGTATTATAATAGCTAAATAATTTCAAGTCACAATATAAACATTTTGGCAATTATTATTTGCTTTCTTTCTGAGTTTCTGGAATCGCTGACAATACAATTCATGAAAATGTCTGATGCTGCTTACTCTGAGCATCACACTTGTCCTTCACGTATCATGAATCCATTGCTTTCCGCTGTTAAAGTATTTGGAGTGGACTTGTTCCATCCGTGCTGTCATCTAAATCTGGTATACTCGATTTATAGAAGTATTTTTATGGTACACTGTCATTCATTTAACATTAATTATCACAATGGATTCGGTTTACTGTGGCGAAATCATTTATTTATTCCATTCCTACGGGAAACAAGCAATTTTTGTAATATTAATCATAACGATGTACGTCGCTTATCTATTCAGCGTCACGAAAAGAAGAAAATTATCGCTCCACTTTCCTGAAAGCAGTTACGACGGAGAAGACCAATTGGCAATGAAAATGGAAGTACACCTAATGATAATACTTGTAATATTTTATTTCACCATGATAACAATTTCTTTACTGTTATTCACTGTTTGGTATTCCCATTTACTTACAAATTCCAGTGAAATGGAAGCATTGTATTGTACCTTTTCATTGTCAATATGGGCCTTTTACGGTGTCGGTCAGATATTTTCGGTTTTCGCCATGTACGTAACAATTTTAGTAATTTTGGGGAAAAGATATGTCGTGATGACCTATCAATTGGCGGAAAGAAAAACCGACGACGTTTCGTTGAATTCGTTTTTGGAACGTTTTATATACAAGCATCTTGAAATACAAAGTTATTTCATCATTCTTAATAATCAATGGGATGTTCTACTACCGGCGATCTATGCTCATTTCATTTACGTGACAGGATTTGTATTGTACGGCGCCATTTTTGTGAATATGGTACCAGTGTTGAAAAACGCCACAATAATTATAGCCGTGATTCTCTTAATCGGAACTATTGCAGTCTCTTGGGCATTATCGATACTAACTTCAATTGTAAGTATTTTGTATTATCGTAGTAATTACCTTTCACAATTACATCTTATCTCACTGAGAATTATTTATTAATTGCAATTAATGAATAATTAATAAATAATTTTCAGTGAAATAAAATGTAGTTGTGAAAGTTAAAAAGCATTCTAGCTGGGAAATAATTACATAATGATTACCATTTATTAACATATTTTCGTCTTTATTTCAGATGTACGATAATTACATTTCTGTAGGAAGATTCTCTTCTAGTAATCTGCCTTTGGAATATAAGTTTAAAGTAAGAAAATTTTAAAAAATAACATAACTGTAATATTGTTATTAACAGAAATTTGTTCTGTTTTTAACACAGATTGTCGACTTTATGAAAAAATTTGGCGGAAGACCTTTCGGAATATGTATAAATGGATTCTTTTTTGTCAAGAAAAATTTTGTGATTAGAGTAAGTTATATGATAATGTGATAGAAATTAATAAATATCATAATAATATCGTAATTACTTTACAGATGGTGAGTGGTCTTTATTCGGTGTTATCATCCGTAATTCAGTTAACCGGTGTTCTTGAACAAAAAAAATGTTCATCAAAAAGCAAACAATTCGATGTATCGACGAATATGACATCCCATTAACTGTACTTTTTTATATTAACAGAGTTTGATTGTCGACACGTATTGCATCTTTAGAGATTCATAGAACATTCTTGACTCACGATCTACCACTTTAGCAAAAACATTTGCTTATTACATTTAAAAATATAAACGGAATTGTGTTTAATGCATTGCTAAAGTTATGATTAGATATCATTAATTAAATGTAGTGGAAATTGAAGGAGTTTGATATGTTAGAAATTTTCAGAAAAGAGCACTCGTTAGATCAATTTAGTTTGTGTTTGTCACACAAAGTTAATTACTGCATGTTGACTTCTGTGCTACTGCACCTTGAGCAGAGAAATGCAATATTATATTCCACAATATTTGTTGTGTTTTATATTAACTAAAGGTTATAAATAAATTTATTTTATGATTGTAACATCGTATCTGATTTTTTGTTATGTTCAATACGTCGAACTTTCTTGATATAAAATAGCCACTGTATTGGTCGTTTCAAATTCGTTAATTAATAAACTACCTGTAAATTCAAGTTCAAATCTATCGTCTAATTATTGGTACTTCGGTCAGAAGGTTGAGCGGTCACCTTACGACACTGGAANAATTCACGCAAAATGATAATGAAGGATTATTTCATTTTTGATGTCTTGTTTAAAATTTCGGGATTTCAGCTCTAAAACCCATCAAACGACATACTTGTACAGACAAAAATATGTTTTGGTAGTAGTTTATTATTTTTATAAACATTTCTAGTAAATGCCACTTTCATTTTTACGATTTCTATTTCTAATTTATATAAATAAAGTATCAAATTACTATGGACAAATTATGAAATTCTCAAATCCATGCCACAGAACAAACATTAGTAGAAAATAATTTTAGGCATATTGTTAAACCCAAATATTTGTTCAAATTCGTTAATTAATAAACTACCTGTAAATTCAAGTTCAAATCTATCGTCTAATTATTGGTACTTCGGTCAGAAGGTTGAGCGGTCACCTTACGACACTGGAAGATACGGGATCGAATCCTTATTGGTCTTAAAATCCCAGGAAGTTTTAGAAGGATAGTCTGAATATGAGGGAATGTTAGGCAAATGAGGAAATCCGGAAAACTTCACGCGGTCAGCTGGTTGAGGTGCGAACCCGCGACTAGTAGTATTACTCACTCGACCACTGGTGGACCATTATTCAAATTATTACATTTTTCAGGATTACTAAATAATGATTAGAAACATGAAATTAAAAATCTGTCGCCCTGTAACGCCTTATAAAAATATTTTTAATAACATAGCGAATAATGGAATATTCTTAAGATTACAGATTATAACGAAGCATTGTCTAAACAGAATTAATCTTTATACGCATAACATATACTTTTTTGACACACGTTTTTGTAAGATGCGTGACATTCTTTACGTTGCATTCCTTTTGGAGATCGACGAAGTAATGTAACGTACAGGATTTGTACTTCTTCCGAGGTGTAGTTTGCACAGGTACAGAATTAAATCTAATCCTCTCAAGGTAATTCTTGCCGAATAATATAAAATTTAAATTAGAAGAAAGGTCTGACATGAAATTCCACTTCTCTTGCTTTATCGACGGATCACCAAATGCAAACATTCTTTAAACAAGCGTTGTGTGAGTATTCTTTTAATATTTTCATTTATCTTGCCATACCGATGCAATACACGGACTCATTTAACAAATAATTCATTGCAGATTTCAAGTTCACGTGTCAAGTAACACCGATGAAACTCGCGGTGGCCTATCATTAATTCACGCAAAATGATAATGAAGGATTATTTCATTTTTGATGTCTTGTTTAAAATTTTGGGATTTCAACTTCAAATGGCAGACTCGTAGACACAAAAATGTGTTTTGATAGTTTATTATTTTTATAAACATTTCGAGTAAACGTCACTCTCACTTTTGTGATTTCTATTCCTACTGAATATGAATATAATATCAAATACTAAGAACAAATTCTTTATGAAATTCTCAAATTCATGCGATAGAACAAACATTAGTAGAAAATAATTTTAGGCATATTGTTAAACCCAAATAACAGTGATAAAAGTGACTTTAACTGAAATGGGAAATATATATATTTTCTTATATATAATCATAAAGATAAACTGCACAAATGTTGATACTGTAGTTGTACTTACAAATATCGATAGTTTACAACACCTATGTAACTTTCTATTAAAAATTCATAAATTACATGTTGAAGTTTTATTTTGCAGACTTAGTTGACCTCGTGACAAATGCTATGTTGTACATTAAGAATGTAAAAGATTAGTTATATATTACAAAATTTATAATTTGTGTTGTATCAGATCAAAGATTTTGTCTAGTACACCTAAATAATTTAAGAATTATCTACTAGGGTGGAAGTTTAACAGATGAATTATTAACAAAAATAAACATACAAATATTCAGCTACTAAACCACGTGTATAAACTGTNGGTCTTGAAATCCCAGGAAGTTTTAGAAGGATAGTCTGAATATGAGGGAACCGATTCTCACCACCGTCTTATCTAAATATATATAGTCATAATGACCGAAGTAAATCACAACTTAGTGACCACGAATCGAAAATAGCTAAAAGCAAGATAGTAACCCCTACATTTAAAATGTAAATAACGATTATACGTAAACTTGGAAATTAAATGTAAAATAGAAACCTCATTCCTTTATTTTTAATGTTTTACACATAAAAGTCACAAACACTGCCAGTTCCAAACATCGCTTCGCCTCCTGCGTGTTTTAATTTAAGAAGTATCAAAGAATTGATATGTAGAAATAGGCTACTCCGTGTTCTTTTCTTGTAGCGATTCCTTCCCCCCGCTATTCTTAAGGCAGTAGCTAATTTTGTATGATGCATATTGATAAAGCTTGCATAGTTTACGGATAAAATTTTATAATATACAGGTAACCCTCGTATAACACGGGAGTTACGTTCCAGAAAATTGCCGTGTTATATGAAACAAAGAACTAGTGCGAAAAGGGGTTTAGGTTTCAAAAATTAAAAAAACATGCTGCTAAATTCTTATTTAAGTCGGATTTATTATTCATTTTTTCATAGGTAAAATACTTATTTATTATTTAAGTAAATATTTTACCAGAGGATTATTCATTTTATATGATGATCTCGGCATGAGCATCATCAACCGGTAACAGTACGTGGGTGCGTTCGTTAATAGCGGTCGCTCTGCAACGGGAGTGCACTGCTGTTTGTAAGCATTTAGGAACAACGGTGAAAGAAAGATGGCGGCGCCCGCACTATAGATAGTATAGTGTGGAGGAATCTATAATTATAAAATGAGTTTTTAGAGGCAAAAGAAGGGTCCCAATTGTAAAATTTAACCATTAAATGGATTATTTGTTGAAAGAGCATTCAAAGTAGCCATGAAAACAATTAGAATGCTNCAGAGGATTATTCATTTTATATGATGATCTCGGCATGAGCATCATCAACCGGTAACAGTACGTGGGTGCGTTCGTTAATAGCGGTCGCTCTGCAACGGGAGTGCACTGCTGTTTGTAAGCATTTAGGAACAACGATGAAAGAAAGATGGCGGCGCCCGCACTATAGATAGTATAGTGTGGAGGAATCTATAATTATAAAATGAGTTTTTACAGGCAAAAGAAGGGTCCAAATTGTAAAATTTAACTATTAAATGGATTATTTGTTGAAAGAGCATTCAAAGTAGCCACGAAAACAATTAGAATGCTCGCGCGGGCAGAGCCGTAACTAGGGTACGGCCAGTATGGCCACCGCCATAGGCGCCGATTTAATAAAGAGGTTTCGGAATCTATGTATTTGTAATTAATAACAAAAAAAATTTTATATTCATATTTATATAGTATTTAAATGTCATTAGATAATTTTTTAGAATAAAATTATTACTTTATAATGATAAAAATTAAGAAGGCGCCATTTTTATTCTTGGGCATAGGCGTCCAAAATCCTAGTTACGGCTCTGGCGCGGAGTTACGCGGAGGTATAAAAGAACGCACCCTTTATTACATTTTATGTTGTGTGAGGGTTTTACCCAATTCCCGAACCCTGTTAGAGTGAACCCGTGTATAAAAGCACCGTGTTATACGGGGGTTACCTGTATTAGAAACAAATCTCTATATTTCGAATACTGCATTATTCCGAAAACAATATTTTGCATTGTCTTAATCCATAGCTTACTAATGGCCGAGTAAATAATAGAATTTAACACTGGAACCACTGAACGTCAGGAGTTTTCCGGATCATTTCTCGTGACTAATAGTTGAATAGGAACCATTCTAACCATGAAAAATACTTTCGGAAAGCATTCCTGTTGACAGGTCGTCATGTATTGCCTTATTACGTTAATCCGACCTAATCCTGTAATTGCATCGCTAAATACTAAATAAACAGATATTTTAATTTTAATTGTATTTTTAATTATAGTTTTAATTTAGGAAACCTAAATTTCGGTTTCCAAAGGTTTCTGTTTCCACGTAAACACCAGAGTTTTAATTCTTATTTTATTATAATCTTTAGTTTTATTAACTGGCTACCTAGATAAATCAGTAACAACCCTTTTTGTAGCATTAGAATACACATGTTAGGAGAGGAACTGTCTCTTTTTTACTCTTTTATAAACAAATTACATAAGAAATAACACAAAATTAATTTCTTTTGCATGATGTATTAATATTTCTTGTAACAAATAAACACAATTAAATATTCCAAAACTTAAAAATTAACACACAAAATAATAATAAAGGATTATTTCATTTTTGATGTCTTGTTTAAAATTTTGGGATTTCAACTTCAAATGGCAGACTCGTAGACACAAAAATGTGTTTTGATAGTTTATTATTTTTATAAACATTTCGAGTAAACGTCACTCTCACTTTTGTGATTTCTATTCCTACTGAATATGAATATAATATCAAATACTAAGAACAAATTCTTTATGAAATTCTCAAATTCATGCGATAGAACAAACATTAGTAGAAAATAATTTTAGGCGTATTGTTAAACCCAAATATTTGAATAACATTGTTAAGAGTGACTTTAACTGAAATAAGAAATATATATTTTTTCTTATATATAATCATAAAGATAAACTGCACAAATGTTGGTACTGTAGTTATACTTACAAATATTGATAATTTACAATACCTATGTAACTTTCTATTAAAAATTGAAAAATTGATAAATTACATGTTGAAGTTTTATTCTACAGATGTAGTTGTTTTCTGCTATATACATTAATAATATAAAACATTAGTGATATACAGCAGAGCGTCGTTTATCCGAATCAATTGGGAACTGGGGTTGTTCGGATAACTTGTTTTTCGGATAACCAATTATGCACGAAATAATATATTAACCTATCGCATATTGAAAATTTTCTCCGTTGCGTGTCGCTTCGGGTTAAATTTTCGTTGATGTTAAGCCTAACGAAGACTATTATATCGTTAAAAATTATTTCTTTATTTTGTACAAAAAAAATAAATATATTGAAAAATATAAAAACAATAAAAAATTATACTTCAGAAGTTAATTTAGTATCAAAAACATAAAATATTAGAGTAGCCCAAGACATAGCCAAAGATTGCAGCGCCACAACACTAGTGAAAATTTAAATTTTCAGACGGGAATTCTTTCGGATAACCGACATTTCGGATAACCGACATTCGGATAAACGACGCTCTACTGTATTACAAAATTTATAATTTGTGTTGTATTAGATCAAAAATTTTCTCTAGTACAGCTAAATAATTTCAGAATTATTTACTAGAGTGGAAGTTTAACAGACGAATTAATAAGAAGAATAAGTATACAAACATTCAGCTCTATAAACCAAGTGTATAAACTGTAATTCAAAGTAAATACTTTAAGTGAATCAATGTTTGTTAGTCATTTACAGTAATGAAATATTTATCCAGAAAAGTGCAAATAACGATATCAATTTAATGATTAATGTTTTCTCATATTGAAATGACGATAAAATTATTATTAAGCAATTTACTTGAAAGCATTCAATTCTTAAAGGAATGCTTTCACGTAAGTTACAGGACGTATTCTGGTTTATTATCAAGAAAAATGTAGACTTTACAAGTCGTTTCTCAGAAATCCAAACATTAATAAGATTATGTTCGTTTCATAACATAACATAATCGGAAATAATTAGTTCTACTCCATTCAATTTTGGTTTGAAGGTGTAAGGCAATGCAACGCATGGCGATCTGACAAGGAGAGACCATTCCCGGGAGGATTACGTATTTAGATATCATATACATGAAGAAAACCTAGTTTTCTTCATGTATATGATATGCTCCACGTGGCCAACTTGTTCATGATGCACGAACAAGCATAACACGTTTCTGTGGTTTTATTCATTTGGCCACTGTGTGAGAACAGTGCGAACAGAACTGTGAGCAGCCTATGTATTATAATAGCTAAATAATTTTAATTCACAATATAAACATTTTGGCAATTATTATTTGCTTTCTTTCTGAGTTTCTGGAATCGCTGACAATACAATTCATGAAAATGTCTGATGCTGCTTACTCTGAGCATCACACTTGTCCTTCACGTATCATGAATCCATTGCTTTCCGCTGTTAAAGTATTTGGAGTGGACTTGTTCCATCCGTGCTGTCATCTAAATGCCTCTTCAACAACTTTCCTCTGGTATACTCGATTTATAGAAGTATTTTTATGGTACACTGTCATTCATTTAACATTAATTATCACAATGGATTCGGTTTACTGTGGCGAAATCATTTATTTATTCCATTCCTACGGGAAACAAGCAATTTTTGTAATATTAATCATAACGATGTACGTCGCTTATCTATTCAGCGTCACGAAAAGAAGAAAATTATCGCTCCACTTTCCTGAAAGCAGTTACGACGGAGAAGACCAATTGGCAATGAAAATGGAAGTACACCTAATGATAATACTTGTAATATTTTATTTCACCATGATAACAATTTCTTTACTGTTATTCACTGTTTGGTATTCCCATTTACTTACAAATTCCAGTGAAATGGAAGCATTGTATTGTACCTTTTCATTGTCAATATGGGCCTTTTACGGTGTCGGTCAGATATTTTCGGTTTTCGCCATGTACGTAACAATTTTAGTAATTTTCGGGAAAATATATGTCGTGATGACGTATCAATTGGCGGAAAGAAAAACTGACGATGTTTCGTTGAATTCTTTTTTGGAACGTTTTATATATAAGCATCTTGAAATACAAGGATTTTTCATTGTTCTCAATAATCAATGGGATGTTCTACTTCCGGCGATCTATGTTCATTTCATTTACGTGACATGATTTGTATTGTACGGCGCCATATTTGTGGATATAGTACCATTGATGAAAAATGCCACAATAATTATAGCCGTGATTCTCTTAATCGGATGTGCCGTAGTCTCTAGGGCATTATCGATTCTAACTTCAATTGTAAGTATTTTGTATTATCGTAATAATTACCATTTATAAACGTGTTTTCGTCTTTATTTCAGATGTACGATAATTACATTTCTGTGGGAAGATTCTCTTCTAGTAATCTGCCTTTGGAATATAAATTTAAAGTAAGAAAATATTAACAAATAACATAACTGTAATATTGTTATTAACAAAATATGTTCTGTTTTTAATACATATTATCGACTTTATGAAAAAACTTGGCGAATACCTTTCGGAATATGTATGAATGGATTCTTTTTCGTCAAGAAAAATTTTGTCATCAGAGTAAGTTATATCATGATGCAATAGAAATTAATAAATGTCGTAATAATATCGTAATTAATTTACAGGTGGTGAGTGGTCTTTATTCGGTGTTATCATCCGTAATTCAGTTAACCGGTGTTCTTGAACGAAAACGATGTTTCTCGAGTAACAAAAAATTCGATGTATCGACAAATATGACATCTCATTAATTGTACTCGTTCATATTATCAGAACTTGATTGTCGAAACGTTTTATTGTTTGGTTTAAGTTGTTAATTTTCTGTTAACTTATAAATTTACAAGAATTCGTGTTTAACAGATAAGTAATGCATCAATCATTTGTCTTCATTGGCTGAAAATCATTCAACAGATTTAATGTCCAATGAACTGTGTATATTGAAAAATGCTTTCACCATAATAAGATACTTCAAATATATTAACATTTGCATAAACAATATACAACAGCAATACAGTAGAACCCCTGTAATCCGTCATTTTTGGGACTGGGGGTATGGTCGGAACGCAAAAATGGTCGGATTATCAGAAAAAAGTAAAATAAACGATCTTCCCCTTTGTCCAGTCTTTGTAGCACTGCTAATTTTTCATTTAATGAAAGAGTAACGTGTTTACGTTTCACTCCTAACATGTTAAAAACACGCACAAAACTACACGTACACACAATGTGAAACATATACTGTAACGAACACAGAAGAACGCGATGGGCAATGAGTCACCGACGAGTCGGGACAAGACCACGGTCGGATTAACCGGAGCGACGGACTAGAGGGGTTCTACTGTAGTAAGGTTTCAGTTTTTTGTGAACTTTATGATTGGGTTCTCTCATTTGGAATTTGTTAGTGAAATACGCGCAGCGCAACTTTCCGGATCAAGTTCAATATAACAAGCTATTCCATATTAATATCGATATTCTTTAGCACAATGGTTCTCAACTGGGGGTACATGTACCCCTAGGGGTACGAGCGTAAATCGAAGGGGTACATCTAACTTTCATTATAAAATGGCTTATGTTAATATATTTACATTTCATTATTTGCTGTAAGTTATTAACACAAGAAACAAGAAACAACAAAAACTTGCTTTAAAATATCCCAGTGTGAACATCGATTTCCCTTTTAACAGTCTAAACAACTTGTTTATCCACTTGATTTGCTTGTCTATTTGTGTTGTTAGTGCTGAGTCAACATGTAGTCTAGTAAAATTACGGTTTAACCGAGCATTAAATTTAGAATAGAATTTTTTTTTTCTATTCTGTAATTATTGATTGATAAGATTGGGGTTTTTCGTGTTTTTACTGGACTACTGGTATTAGGAATAACGAGGCTTGGATCGTACCCCTACTATGCAATGTGTGTCACTGCATGCACACATTACTTGATATTTAGCAAATTTAGACGTTACATTTGTTACAAAAATTGAAAGATTCGTGTATTGTTCTGCACATTATAGATTCGCAGCCATTACTTTCAAGTTCAGTACACAATTATAATGTCTATTTAACAATGTTGGAACCAAATTTTGAAAAAATTGCTGAAGATTTATCGCGACAAATATCCCATTAAATTTTGTTAGAAATTATTGTAAAATAATTTAAATTTTCTTTATCGTTAATTATAATTATTTATTTTTAGGAAATGTAATTTATGCACGTATTGAAATGACTTCTGTAATAATAAATACATGTATGTACCTGATTAAATTTATTATTATTTAGGTAAAATAAGTAATTCACTTTTAGTTATAGTTAGAGTTTTCTTATGGCGTTCAGTTATAAGGGCTGTATACATCTAACGCAGTAATTATAAAATTTACATACAAAAATATAAGGGGTACTTGTGAAACAACTAATGGGCTAATGGGGTACATCAACAAAAATCGTTGAGAACCACTGCTTTAGCATATCTTTAATGTTGAAAACAGTCTTGTCTTGTTAGTCTGGATATGAAAATAGACGACCTTTCTAAAGAATTACACAAACGTGAACGAAACATATTAGAAACTCTACTATAGTAACTGATGTTCTCAGGGTAGAAAATATCTGAAGAATATATTAATGAAGTAATTGTTATTGAAATCTGGCTTGCTTTAACTTTATATCAATGCATTGTAAGTCATCAACACGTTTCCTCTTTCATTTTATTCACTATGACTATTTAATATTCTAACAAAAGCATTCCTGATGAAATGTAATATTCGAAATAAATAAATAAGTATTAAATAATGTTTTTCAAACTTTGATTCGTTTTTATATTCAATAATTATTATACAAGCAGATTTTAAATTTCATTTTACAACTCATCTGCACTTCTAGCAATTTGTAAATCCGAATTAATAACCATGATGAACGTTGTGATATGTTTTCATTATTAAAATGATTAAAATTCATTTTAAAGTGAAACCACCAACTAACACATGCTAAAACGAACAAATTTATTATAAGAACAAACGTTTTTCGGTATCTTCAATGCAGTTTAAACTTCTGTTGTCCTTCATCGAATGTAAAGCACATAAAAAAAAGCCGCGACTTTATCTACCTTAATTTAATTGTCAACTGCTGTTGATACTTTTGTTTATCGGTTCCACGTCTGTTTTTTTATCATATCAGTTATATGCACTGTTATAAGCACACATCCTCTGAATGAAACAAAAATCAAATACTGACTCATTTCGTTTAATGACAATCTCGATATGTTTGTAATATGAAATGACGTTTCTAGTCCACAGCTTTAATTTAGATTTAATTAGTTAGCCTAATAAATAGGGTTGTATATAAATATAAAAGCTATAGTTATGAAGGAACACTATAGAATAGCTTCACTCCATATTAACAATATGCATCCCTCAATAAATTTAGAATTAATTTTAAATTTACTGTCCTCCGTAATGTGCCTACATTGGGTTAAACTGATCGAGTTGGTGTTAAATAACTAGTTTTTTAATTCCAAGATAAATATTACCTACAATCAAAAGGTACACCAATAGGATCCTGAATAGGATCTAAATTGGCAGAATTGTACATGATTATAATTAATTAATTAAGAGATTAACACAGTAGACACCCTATAACACTGTAGATAATTTCGTGTTATATGAATTCCGTGTTGTACGAGTCACTTAGATTTTACAAATACGTGTGCCGGGCTGTGAACGGCTCACGTGTTTGTAAAATCTAAGTGACTCGTACAACACGGAATTCATATAACACGAAATTATCTACCGTGGTCTACTGTAAAACCCGTGGTATAATCAGTTATCAAAGAAATGCAGATCGTTTGCACAGAAATAATACTGGATATTGATGTTTTAGTGAAGGAAATTAGTTTAATAAATAAAAATATTCAATTTAAATGCGGAAAAGTAGTAGATAAAAGAAAAACTAATTATTAATAATGTAAGTTCGTAGATTCAATTCGTCGTTTTCAGTTTATAATATAATTGACAATAATTTCTTATTAATAGTAGAGTTATCTCTCGGAATTTGGATAAAAGGAGGGAGATATTTACTTGTCCTGGATAAAATATAACTCATCATTAAAATTTATATGCTCGGTAATTTTCGGTTTTTGGTATATTGTAATGAATTAGTTATATTATGTAAACAGTGCACTGTATATATACAGAAAATGTTTCAGTCTTGGTTTATTACTAATGTTATGATGGTCTTCATGAATACTGATGTTTATACTGTATGTATGTAGGTGTCTTGGTATCCGAAATGCAACCCTAAAATTCGATCGAGGGGGCTATTTGTAGTAAAATCTAGTCTACTTATTCCAGTCAGTCCCTGATGTGATAAGCCCACCAATTTATTAAAATCCTACTTATTAGGCCAATTAATTCAAACTAAATTAGAACAAAGGTTTGTTATGCTTTTACGATAATGAAATATTTGTCTATTTATCCAGAAAAGAGCAAATAGCAATATCAATTTAATGATTAATTAATGTTTTCTCATATTACGTAAATTGATGATAAAATTATGATTAAGCAATTTACTTGAAAGCATTTAATTCTTGGACGAGTGATTTTACATAAGTTACACGATATATTCTGGGTTTAATATCATGAAAAGTGTAGACTTTACAAGTCGCTTCTCAGAAATGCAAAAATTAATTAAAATGGTTACAATTTTATAAGGAATTTCATAACAAATTGTAGGAAATAATTAGTTCAGCTCCATTAAATTTCGGTTTTAAGGTGTAAGGCAATGCAACGCATGGCGATCTAACAAGGAGAAATCATTCCCGGAAGGATGACCTATTTAGGTATCATATACTTGAAGAAAGCATAGCAAAGTCCACGTGGCCAGCTTATTGATGATGCATGAAAAGTTATAAAATTTTTCAATGGTAATATTCACTTCACCTCTGGTACTTTGAGCAACCTTTATATTATGAAAGTTAAATAATTTGAAATCACAATAAAAACATTTTAGCAATTATTATTTACTTTCTTTCAGAGTTTCTGAAATCGCTGACAATACAAATTCATGAAAATGTCTGATGCTGCTTACTCTGAGCGCCACAATTGTCCTTCACGTATTATGAACCCATTACTTTCCGCTGTTAAAGTATTTGGAGTGGACACGTTCCATCCGTGCTGTCATCTGAATGCTTCTTCAACAACTTTCCTCTGGTACACTCGAATTATAGAAGTATTTTTATGGTACATTGTCATTCATTTAACATTAATTACCACTGTGGAATCGGTTTATTGTGGCGAAATCATTCATTTATTCTACACTTATGAGAAACAGGCAATTTTTGTTATATTAATTACATCGATGTACGTTGCTTATCAATTCAGCGTCACGAAAAGAAGAAAATTATCGCTCCACTTTTCTAAAAGCAGTTACGAGGGAAAAGACCAATTTGCAATGGAAATGGAAGCATACCTAATTATAATACTCGTACTATTTTATTTCACCATGATAACAATATCTTTACTGTTATTCACTGTTTGTTATTCCCATTTACTTACAAATTCCAGTGAAATGGAAGCATTGTATTGTACCTTTACATTGTCAATATGGGCCTTTTACGGCGTAGGTCAGATATTTTCGGTTTTCGCCGTAGCCGTCACGACTTTAGTAATTTTTGGGAAAATATATGTCGTGATGACGTATCAATTGGCGGAAAAAAAAACTGACGACGCTTCATTGAATTCGTTTTTGGATCGTTTTATATACAAGCATCTTGAAATACAAAGATTTTTCATTATTCTTAATAATCGATGGGATGTTCTCCTTCCGGCGATCTATGCTCATTTTATTTACGTAACAGGATTTGTATTGTACGGCGCCATATTTGTGGATATGGTACCAGTGTTGAAAAATGCCACAATAATTATAGCCGTGATTCTCTTAATCGGATGTATTGCAGTCTCTAGGGCATTATCGATTCTAACTTCAATTGTAAGTATTTTGTATTATCGTAATAATTACCATTTATAAACGTGTTTTCGTCTTTATTTCAGATGTACGATAATTACATTTCTGTAGGAAGATTCTCTTCTAGTAATCTGCCTTTGGAATATAAATTTAAAGTAAGAAAACATTAACAAATAACATAACTATAATATTGTTATTAACGAAATATGTTCTGTTTTTAACACAGATTATCGACTTTATGAAAAAATTTGGCGGAAGACCTTTCGGAATATGTGTGAATGGATTCTTCTTCGTCAAGAAAAACTTTTTAATCAGAGTAAGTTTTAATGTAATCTGATCGAATCAATTCGTGTCCTGAAATAATGTAATTAATTTGCAGGTGGTGAGTGGTCTTTATTCGGTGTTATCATCCGTAATTCAGTTAACCGGTGTTCTGGAAAAGAAAGGATGTTTTTCAAGAAGCACAAAGTTCGATGTTTCGCCCAATATGACTTATCATTAACTCTACTCTTTTATATATTAATAGGATTTCACTATCGAAACGTATCAATGATGGTATTATTAATTTTCTGTGAATTTATAAATTTACAAGACATGATGCATCAATTCTTGATTTGTGACCAATCAAGATGCATGATTCGATTTAATGATCAATGAAAAAACCTGTATATTTTGGAACTTTTAATAATAAATATACAATATTCTTCAAAAGACGGTAATACTTATTTTAAATCCTGTAATATATGCCTAGGATCTATTGAACAGAATATACTTAACTTCGGCGAGTGAAGACCCGTCTATTATTTCATTCTCGTAGAATTTCTCATCGAAATTAGGGATATCTTCTTTGCACCACGAGAAAATCATGGAAGTAGCTGATATTAAATCCACTGCAGAACATTTTCTTCTAATTCTTCTCGGATCTTTCTGTAATTTCCTGCTACCAACCCCCTTACTTCATTCTGATTATTGATAGCCTTAACGTCGTCACGTTTGCTCATCCACTTGCGAATTTTCTTTGGACGCATGGTGAATTTCTGCACCGATGCTTCTCCGAAGCTGCTACTTTTGCATATACTGTACAACTGCGTTCAGTTTTAATGCAATGCTGTATAAGACGTCTTGGTTGCCAATCCGAACGACGTTTACTTCACTGATCTATGAAGAATGAAGAGTTCGAGACCGAAAATATAGGAATATGCACTTACTTACTTACAATTATCACAGCACGTACAGAGCACTTAAGGTTCTCTAGCTGGGCGTAGGAATTTAACAACACCTGGCATCTATTTATCAGTTTATACTAAATAGCCGGCGTCTATTGGAGGATTTACACTATATAGAGAAACTGAGCAATAATTACCACAGTAGTTTTTAAAATCTTACAATTCATGATTTCTCGAACTTCATGTTGAGCTATCCTGATCACAACTTCCCACTATTCCCCTATAACAATTATTAACATTGCTTGTACTGTACTATTCTGTATTCTAATACGATTCAATATATATTCAATATCGAAGACAGCTTCGTCCTGTTAAGAAGCTGTACAAAATTTTCTATATCTTTTGAAACATGACAGAAAAGAAGCAAAAGCGTAGAGATTTGTTTTTTCAAGAAAAGAAAAGAATTTAAGAATGCTAAGATAAGTTGCCCAAAATCAGTTAACGTAGTGGGGCTGTGCATTTTAAATGTGTTACAACCACTCATGTGTAATGTCTTAAATACATATCAAACATAAAAATGTCTTCACTTTCAAACGATAGCATACATCTGACGATAGAACGATGTGGAAAGTATAGTCAAGTCAACAATAAACATTTAGTTTAGTAATGTTCATGAAAAAATACTTCGGTCATTATGCGTCAAAAAGCAAAAAAACTACAGAAACTATGAGCAAAGACGTCATTGTCACTGAGATGGTTCAAGAGATAAAAAAAGAAAGAGAACATCGTGTGTAAACATCTTAACGGTAAAGAAAAAATTACAGATTTGTTAGCAGCTAATGAGTGAATAAAGAGAGTTGTTTTTGATTTTTTTGTTAAGTCCTGATTTTTGCTGTACAGTACTAAGAATAATAAACGTTTTGTGTTCCTTTCTTCCTTTCTTGTGTTTTGTGTCGTCACTACCGCGCCAGGAAAGCGTTTCCGACCATGCACTGCTATGTGATTTCCCATCGTCTAAGTCTACTCTATCTCTCCTGAAAGTTTGTAACCGCTGTACTGATAAACCCTGTATATAATAAATTTTCTTTACTTAATATGACTTAAGCACTATTAAAGACATTCTCGGATGCCATTCATATTACATGAATGTCAATTAACTCGGTTTTTATACCGAAAAACAGAAGTAGTATCTTTTTTGCATGTGCAGTGAAATGTAGATTTTAAATAGCAACGTCATCGATGATTCGTGTCGTGACGCGAATGACGACAAGCGATCTCGGCGCCACTAACTTCCGAATCTGTAGTCCTTTCGTTGATTGCTCTGGCATTATGGCGATGTCACAATAAATAATTGCTCGTTTAACTTTTCGAATTTTTTCACAAGTATATTATGGAATACAAAAAGACAGACAAAGCGTCCCATAGTCAAAGGTGTAAGGTTACGTATCCCAATCACTTTTACATTTATAATTTGTAGAATTATTTGATTCCGGATGAAGGCAAATGCCCTATTTTCAATTCCTCTGCGGACATCCACGACAACAAATTTTATTGAAAATTTTAACTCACCGATCTCGCAACGCCACAAAGATCCATGGCTACATCTGCAGCAGAATTTCCCGTTCCGATAATCAAAACTCTCTTATCCCTGAATTTCGATGGTTTTTTATAATGGTGAGAATGTAAGACGTCTCCTAGAAACATCTCTCGACCGGGAAAACTCGGATAAAACGGTTTACCGAAACTTCCCGTACAGACCTTAATGGCGTCGTAAACGTCTTCCTCTTCTTCTTCGTGTCGATCACTTTGTCGACGACTTTCCGTTTTCCAGTCGAATCGAAATCTTCTGTCTCTTTGACAAGAGTCACTCTTCTGCCGAATCGTATGTGTGACATCAACGAATACTTCTCCGCGTATAAGCAGACATATTTGTAAAAATCGGCGTGAGGCATAAATACTGGAAATTCGGCAGGAGGGGGAAAGTCGCCGAAGGCACTCATTTCTTTGCTACTGTTCATCACCGTGCTTTTACTTACAGATGCCACATAAGGTATATCTTCGTCTCGATATTTCCATAAACCTCCTACGTCTTTGTAATTTCGTAACAAGTAACTTGCAGATTTTCTTCTTTGCATGCTTTACAATTTACAATTTATGATAAAGAGGTCCAAAGTAATTTTTCACTCTGCAGAAAATGATAAAGAATATGTCGAATTTTGTCAAATTGTTTTGACATGTTCAACATTATCTATACATATCTCATAATTTAATTTTGTAATTTTTGAGATTTAAATTAAAAATAACTTGTAAGTAGGCGATAGAAATGTTCATCAGCTCTTATTATTTTTGCTTAAATGAAAATACAAAAGCAATGCAATGTAAATCAAGAAAAAACGACTCCGTCTGAAACTGAAAAATAAATGATAAAAATTGTCAAAAATCTAACCATCAGTTGTTTAACTTTCCCGGCAACATTTAAAACTACGTCTTAAAACTTTTTATGTTTTCAGTTATGAAAAAATGACAAAAAGCTTAATTTTGAGAGTAGGGATAAGTTTTATAAATGATTGTAATATAAACAATATAATACTGTATAATTTAGAAGTCACCAGTGATGCATTTGTTGTGACATTAACAAATGAATTGTTCACGACACACCTGATTCTTTGTAGATTGTATGAAACTGTCTATTTGTAAACGTTGGTCGCCATATTGAAGAATAGATACAGTAAACCCCCCTATAAAACCGGTTCCCATAATTACGATTCCTATAAAACTGCGAAAAAATTGCGACGGTATTCGTAAAAAAAGGTAAAAAAAAA
>NW_019385216.1:0-42580 GCF_000671375.1 Centruroides sculpturatus
TTTTTTTTTTTTTTTTTTTTTTTTCTTTCAAAGACAGTATCACTTATCAGATAATCACCCAAAACATAACATCTATAGAGATCAAATGTAAGCAAAGTGTATATCTATCACTTGACGTAGGAGAATTCTTCAGTCTAATATATAAAAGATTAAAAAACATGAATTACATCTACTCGCTCATTCAAGTAGAATGCTTAATAATCTCAGTATAAAATTTTAAATATTAAATAACTAGTAAATATTTTTGGAAAAAGGTTTATGAAACAGATCAGGAGATTAAATTTTTGTTCTGTAAATGTACGTTGGTAAATTAAACCTCCATAACTTTTATTATGTTATGTAATGTTTTTGTTTAGTCAAATTATTCTGTTTTTAATTTTACATTACTAATAATAATGTTTATTTTGTTTCAAATTTACATACACACATACTGGTACATTAGCACAATTTATAAAAGAATGGAAATTTTTTATTACATTTTAAGTCATTAACAAAATTAATCTAGCTTTTTTATACTTAACAATAGAAAAATCAGTTTGATTCGAAAGCAGTTTTATTTTCGTATTTTTAAAATCAAACATTTTAAATTATTCTGTTGGATTAAGTAACGGAGAATTAAAGTATGCGTAATAAATTGTCGTTATCTTTGACTGTGTCTACAAAGGTTAGATTTAGAGATTTGGGTGTTAAGGAATGCAGTGTGTATGTTACCCATACATTATTTTAGCATTTAATTCGAAATTAATTTCTTACTTGTACTTTTTTAAAGTAAAAGTACAAAACTGTAATTTAGGTCAAATTATTTATTATTCTCAAATGGAGTTTTTCTATTAAAATGTATGTAGTAATTAAAATAAAAGTGTGTTTTTTTTAGCATTCCTAAATGTTTGTTTATTCTGTTGCCCTTATCTTCACAGTAAAGTTTGAAGAGCATAAATATTGTCAAATTAAAGCAAAATTATGGCATCAAACAAAAATATAAGTATTTCTTAACTATGAATATATTTTACCTTTACAATTCATCCATTTTACATCAAAGGAAAATAGTCACAAGGGAGTCAATCTTCCTTTTAAGGCTTTAACTGACACTAGAGTGACTTTTTGTCAAATTTACTTATTTGGGTGGTGAATAGCCTTAAAAGGAAGGTTGACTATGTTGTGGGATTTTGTTCTTTTGACGTGACGAGAATGTGAACTTCAGATTTTTTTTTGTCTGTCTTAACTTTGAATAGTTTAGTAATTTTTTTTTTACCTTGTTTATTGACATCAGTATAAAATAAATTAATTAAAAATTAAATAAATAAAGTTGTAATGAATTTTGTACTAAGAAAGCATTGAAACTGTTACACTTTAATCACATTGATATTTTTTCATGATTATTGCCATTTTTTGATTGACATTTTGGAATTTTTACATATATATATAGTTCTTAGAAAAATATTTCTCTGCTTCAAATTTAAGAGAAAAATGCAAAGATATTTTAATAGGTGACTTTTAAAAAGTTGATAATTGATGGATATATTTAATTTCTAATATAATGTTTAGTTGGTGTTATCAAAATAAACTGTAATCTATATTACTACTGTGTAGATTTTCTGTCATAATAAAATTGAGAAAGAATAACTTTAAATGGAAATAAAAATTATGGAATTGTGATAATGTATGATGTCTAGAGACTTCAGCTATTCTTATTGCCAGAAAGAAAATTGATATAAACAATAGATCAATCTATAAGCTAAAATTATATATTCTGTTAGATTATGAAAAGAGAGATTCTGAAGTAATATAAAAATTTCTAGATTGATTGTGGAACATGCCTCCCATATCTTATGCAAGATATGGGAGATATGTCGAGGCACTGCATCTTAGACTGGGTGAGAGCTCATAAAAGAGGTATAGTTAAGGAACAACAAGAAATTTTCATGTGGACTATTCAAATTTGCACATTTTTCATGAGATTTATAAAGAATTATGTATACCATTTTGCTTTTGTATCTAATATAGTTGAAAGATTTTATGTAACTAACCATTAACATGTTTATATTACTAGTTTTAATGTTAAATTAGTTTAAACTTCAGTAATTTGGATAAGTTTTCATTTTTGTTTCTCACTAGCAACAATACATAGATGGGAATAAAATACTTAATAGGCAAGATATGCTGTTTGTCAAAAAAAATTATTTTATATATGTAGAAAAGGATACTGTGTTAGGCATACTTTGTAATTTTAACTTTCTTTACTAGTCATACTTTAACAATTTTAAAATATCTCTCATTTGTTCGCTCTCAAAGATTATTATGCATCTTAAAAGTCTTGTTGTTTTATCTAAAGTTACATTTAATAGTTTGCAGATAATTTTATCATTAAGTTTTAATACATAGGCAATTACAAATAATGTTGATCTTTATCCATGTTTGATTTTATTGTTGGATTTTGTGAAAGTGAATATAAGGATAAAATGTTTTTAAATGAAATAATGAAGGTCACTTTATAAAGTAAAAGTGAAAACTCTTAAATTGGGAGTGATATTTGGTGGTGAAACATGTTTACAAAATTTGGTCCAATCAATAATTAGTTCTCAAGAATGTTTTTCATAATTTTTAATTTAGTTAATGTGGTTTAAAATGTCCCATGCTTAATGCTTTTATTTATATAATGAACTAATTTGAAATGCCTTGGTTTGGTATTTATGTGGATAATTAAATTTTTTTATTTTTATTTTTTTTTTATTTAAACAAAGGAATTGTTAAAAGTTAGGTTTTAAATACACCAGAAAGCTAGCTAATGAATATTTTTCCTTTCTTTTCCTGATGAATGTAGGTCAGACTCTGAATACACGATAAGGAATATACATGAGAAAGTTATATTAAGCCACACAATTACATTTTAATTTTCTTTTGGAAGAGATTACTAGAAAAATTTTATTCAGAGAGATGCTGATTTTGTAAAATGTAATTTTTAACAAAGAATTAAAATGTTGGCCCTTACAATGTAAAAAAGCAGTTTTTCTTGGTGAAATCTTTTTATTTTCTTTAAATACGAGAGTATAAATAATATAAACTAATCAAATCACATATTGTAATAATAGAAATTAAACTGAACGAACAACTTTGGGAAAAATTGAGTGCGTCAGTTAAAGTGTGAAACTTTTATGAAGGAATGTAACATTCTTTTCACTAATTTCCTGTTTGGATTTTGTTTGAAGGAAGTCACGTTACTTATAACTGACTTTGCTACAAATTGAAATCTGAAAGATGACTGTGAAACCTGTTCAGTGAGTCTGTTGTTATGGAGATTATTAGCTAGTGCTTCTTTATAAGTAATTCCTTTTTTATAAATTTAAAAATAATGCTGAGTTTTGTTTTTGTCTTTGTCATGTTTATTTTTAACTTGTGTTAGATAATTTTATCAGAAATTCTAAAATTATTTTTATTAGAAATTTCAATAGAAGGCTGTTATTAAAATTATTTTATGACAGATTTCTAAATTATTTCTTTAACTCCATACTTTAGAATTAAGGTAATAAAATTCATAGTTTTTTGTTTCACTGATTATTTATCGTTTCTGATGAGCATAAGTTGGTGATTGCCTATATCATAAATTTCTGTGCTGATCTGTTTATGTTGAGGTCTTACAGATATTTAAGATCCTTCCCATAACTTCCTTTACTTTGTCTGTATTAACAAATTCTTATACATTAATAATGCATTATATTAAGCTGTAGTTTTTACCAATAATAAATTTTTATTCTTTGATGCACAAGAGAATGAATGAATTCATTCTAAAATCCAAAATCAAAGCTGAAACTGGTAACTTATAAAATCAAAATGTAGAGAAGTGTGAATGGTTTTGATTTTACAAATGAACCCCTATGACATTAAGGCAAAAGTGTGTTACATAACTAACTGTTAAAGCTACTAATATGAATATGTTAATGTTAAATTACATTTAAGAAGCCTTCCAGCTGAGTATTAATTAACTTCTACAATAACATCTTATCTCACTGAGAATTATTTATTAACTAACATTTTCAACCTGTTCTACAGGTCATCTTCAGGTTTTTAAAAATCATGGAACATTTGATAACTATTTTTTGTATAGAAAAGTTAAGAACACATTTAAAATACAAAATTCTTTGGAATATTGAGCTATTTGAATCCAAAAAAATAAAATAGATAAAAAGAAAAATTACATTCACAATATCAGTTTTTGATTGTATGGACATCTATTCTTTAATAAGTTCTTTTGACCATACATTTTCAGACTGTGGATAATACTGTGTGATCCTTATAGTTTTATACATCTGCCCAAAAGTTTACTTCTATAAATTTCAACTTTTTCCAAATTCATTGCTATTTTTAGTGAGTGTACCAGTTTTATAATGCTAGCTTCCTCCCATTCTACCACTAATCCTTTGCTTTGTGCCATTCTAGACAAAGCTGTACAATACTGCCCATTCTCTTTAAGATATTTATTAAGTTTTGTTTGTAACCCCTATGTATTCTTTCTCCCAACCCATTTGTTCATTTTTATACGGGAACCACACGTGATTCTTTTGTATATTCCTTCTTGGTCAAATGGGTTTGGAGATTGTTAAATATTCCAATGACAAAAGACAAATTCTGCCTCAATGAATGAAAGGGATATCTTTAATCTTATTAAATTGTAGGAGTAACTCTTGCATCTTTTGACAAATATTACTCTTTCCTAGATAAAATGTCAGCACAGATCTCTCATAGCATATATATAACAATATGAAAAAGGGGATAGACTCCATGCTAAATTATGGAAATAATTCCAAATTGAAGCTATGTAGTTTCACCGATTGCACAAGACTCAATTTATTTCCAATTTTGTGTTGTAGCAACAATTATAAAATTCCATTGCACTGATTAGCAGTGAATTGATTTGTTTGATTGCCTGAATCACACGAAGAAAATTTTTGATTTTCCATATCACTGTTACAACAGATATTGTTTTGATTTGCTTCCATTTTTTTTAAATTTTTTTGGGTGACAGTGTCTCATGATATAATTAACTCCAAGTGTTGCTACCTGATAAAAATATTCTATTAAGATCAGTCAATCAAAAATCATTATTTCTTACTACAGTCCATAAGCAGAATAATCTTTTATTTTCATATTAATACAGTAAAACCTCTAAATTTTGAATTATAAGGAACAAAAAAAAATGGATAGTTTGGTTTATGGAGAGTTCTTCATATGGAGGTGTGTGTGTGTATATGTATATATATATATATATATATATGTAATTCTGCAATATATTTAAGCCAAGAATATTTATTTGAATCATTATTAGAATGACATGTGATGCTGTAATAATAATTTAAATAAATGTCACTAACTTAGACATCACTAAACTACCTCACTGTCTACACTTGAATGTATTCAAAAGTCCAATTTAGCCTAATATAATGAATTATCTGTAGGAAAATATCTACAGGAAAATTTAGGTGATTTGTGAATAGATCTTTATTAATGTAAAAGATTTCATTAGTTTTGAAAGTGAAATTCAAGTTGGTTGCCATGAATGAAGAATTCTCTAAATACAAATATGAATTATGAGAAAATCACTATTCTCCAATGAAAACTAAAGAATAAAACAGTAAACTTTAGTTACTATAACTTTTCTTCCTGCTACGACATAAAAAAACCACTAACATTTCCACCAGGTGCAGAACATAATTTTAAGCTGCTCAATGCTTAAAATTTAGCAGAAAAGCTGTTAAATCTGGCTTTAAAGCCAGATTTAACAGCTTTTCTGCTAAATTTGCAACTGTGATGTCATTGGCTTGCTTTTTATCTAGCCACATTAAACTCACTTAACTGGCTAACGTGTCAAAAGAATTTGCAGAATTTAATAGATTGACAAGAACTTGCTGAGAGTGACTTTAGAAGTAGAAAAATATCTTATATAAAAGTTCATCAGACTGACAATCTAGTTCCACTTGAGAAGGAATCCGAGAAAGAGAAGATTCCAGATTAGAAGTTTTACTATATATTCATGCAAATACATAAACATTTTAAATTAAAAATTTTAGTATAATAATTTTAAATTCACGTGAACAAAGCATAAATTAATTAAACAAAAAGAACAGCAGAAATACAATACATAAGTATTATTTGTTACATGTAACATATTAACTATATGAATTTTTTGTCAAATATAAATAGTGTTTATATTTTAGTGGCAGAGCCAGAAAAATGTCACAGGAGGGCATCTTAATTAATGTAAATTATTATTTAAACTGAGTCTGAATGCATAAATTAAGAGTCCAGATAACTGTTTAATAACTGATGATCTCTGGAGTTTTTACAATTACATTTTGAGATATATCATAAAAGAATATTTTAAATGCATCGTTTGAAGCCGAACATATCTGTTTAGATGCGGACGACATCTACGAGGTTTGAAAAAACATCAGCAGCAGCCAAATGACACGTTTTTACTTAAGTAGCAAATGGCAATTTGTGTCATTTAATTAGCCAAAACATAACCCAATAATAAATCCAGTTTATTTGACTAGAAACAACTTAGTTTAATGTGGTTATTAAATGGTTACATTAGTTAGTTATAAAAATTTAATTGTCGTCTGCAATAAAATACTTTATTTTTTGAAATTGAGAGATTATAAATGTAACTTCATAAAAATCTTCGAGTTTTGTTCCAGGAATTTCCAGGTTGGAAATCCTAATGAAGTCAAATGAACTATTTAGTTAAATCTTTTTGAACCTTCCCACTGGTGTAGAAGTTGCATTTTATTATAGCATTTATATTAGAAATATGATAAATTCACTAGCTTAAAGTTATCAGATATTAATTTTGAATTTTAATATTTGATACTAAGTTGTTTTGTATTACTAAAATTATATCCAATGTAGCATTTTTTAATCATCATAAATTTATAGCTGACACTAGCTTGGACTATCTTATTTGAATAAGAGTTTGACAGTAATTTTATCATTTGATAGGATAATTATTTAAATTAGCAATTGTGTTTAAGTATTGCAGATTTTTTTTCATTATACTAATGAAAAAATATTCATATTTGAACCTATTGTCAAATTTAAAATGTCAAAAGACTTTTATAAGTAAAAAAGAAAAAACGAAAAGGTAGATGCATTAAATAATTCTAGCCAGCTGGTTACAATTGCTAGCAATATAAAATTAAACAAAAGTTTGCAATGTAGACCAGCTGTCTGAAGCTGCTGCTCTAATTAGCGTTTTATTGTATTTTTCAAATAAACTTCTAAAGTTTAATATTTTGCATTAACATTTTTGTCTTGTATTTGGTAAGTGTAAAAAGATCACTTTTTGTATTTCTTAAAGGTTTTTTAAGATGTTATCTAAAGTACGATTGAGTATTTTATAAATTTAATATTAAAAAAAAGCAATTTATTATTACTACCTACAGATTAAAATGTAAAATGTCATTGCTTGATTAGTTTAAGCACTGCTACACCGTCTTATATCTAATACTAAAAAAAATTGTTATGGTATTTTTTCAGTTTAAATTTCAAAGCTTTTCATTTGACTAGCCTAATATAAACAGTATTATTAATGCAAGAAAAGAAATAACTCGTTGCCAGTTTCCAAACGTGCTTGTATTATACACATTTTCTAGGCAAGAAATTGGTCAGTTTCAAAAACAATAAATTCCCACTGTTGTTATCTAATTGGTTTGTGGAAAACTCATTGAGTGGTCTTAAATCAGACTTTTTTAAATCATGTAGTTTGTGTCATAAATCGAAATTTTGTTCCCAGAAATGCTTTTTGAACTGTGTAATACTGCAAAAAGATGGCTGACAAAGAAAAATAACATTTAAATAAAGCATTTAGATAATTTATGGAGTGAAGACTACATACCAAAAATAAACCTTCATGTTAATAATTCCAAACATGCTAATGGAAATAAAATTCAACAAAAAGTTACACAGAAAATTGCCAAATTTTTCAAGCTCATTTTCAGAGACATTCACTATAAGAACATTGCTATTGCAGGGAATCAATTGAAATAGAAAAACATTTCTACGGTTTAGTGTTCTTGTGACTTTTATGAAGATCCGATTACCATAAACAAAAGTAAATGCAAGATGGAAATGACTGACTTAAGCCATCATCATGGCAAAACACAGAGAAGAATAATTACACATTTTAATGGAATTCAAGAAGTAACTTTTTTTTTTTCCATCTATAACTTTATAAATGGAAATTTATAAACAATAAAATTCTTAATATTAAATAGGTATATCAAAGAATTCCATGAAATAATTTCTGAAGAAAGTATTTTGTGAATAATTTTATTGTTTTTTTTTTTTTTAGAAGACTTAATTTAAAAAAGAGGAAAAGGAGAATGTACTAAACACACAGCTCTTCATTTGATGGAATGAAAACTAAAATTTATTCAGTAGCTTTCTAAATACATTCAATTAGTATAGATGGTTATCATCCTCAATAAGCATTTTATTGGCATATACAAAAATCAATAGTATTAAGTTTTGTATGAAGTTTTGGATGTTATTTATAGTAAAGCAAATTGAATAAATCATTTAAGAGATGCAATTAATTGAAGTTGTCATTATATTAAACTAAAAGGAAAACAGAGAAGCAATTTGAAAAACTGGCATTAAAATTGATTCAGTCAAATGCAAAGAACAGTTAAAGACACAATTATATAGCCAGAAAAATTATTTCATCACTTTATCCTTGCTAAAACACATAAACAACATGGCTCCTTAATATTAGTGAAACATACCATAAATAAATATATACATTCATTTATTTTGAACTTGTTTAAGGAGAAGAAAATATTTAAAATTGTCATTTTTCTGAATTTTATTGACTGAGAAATTAAATATTGACTGGAATAAAAATACTACACTTTCAAGAATGACTTTATCTTACTTTTTAATTTTGTGTGATAAAATTTAATGAATAAATTAGCTTTAAAAGATAAAACTTAATCTAAAAATTCGTCTGATATTCTCAATTTGAATTAAGTAGTACAGTAGAGTCCCGCTAGTCCGAACACTGCTAATCTGAACATGTTTCAGTCAGTCGAGAGGAAATTTTTTAGCTCGCAAAATATAAGTTTTTTGTATTTTCCAGTTGAATTTAAATGGTATTAATAATACAAAACGATTTAGAATTCCACAACAAAAAAATTGTATATTATTGTAGTACTGTATTAATACTGTGTAAAATTAATAAATCAGTGTTTGGCATGGCCTATTAAAACAGCAGATTACACTGTACTTACACACAAAAACAGAAACAAAAGTCATTGATGGTGTTGGATCTATATAAATTGGACCTGTTTTACTGCTTGCTTCTGCATTATTTTAATTATTTGGCTATTCCAAACAGGGCTTGGTCCCAATTAGTTCGGACTAGCGGGACTCTACTGTAGTTAAATTTGTTACTTTTTGTTTTGTGTTAGTCGAATGAATTTATTGATTTATTCCCATGTTGTGAAATTGTATGGAACCACGTAAGTTTTGAAAATATAATAAAGATTGTTTTCTTATAAAAGTTGTTATAACAACAATTACAGTAAATACTCATAAGCTTTTTTGTTTTTCTAATATTTTATTCAGTTCTGGACAAATTTCCTGATGACATTTCTATTATTCTGAAGCATTGTCCATGGAAAAATAAATTCAATTTTTAATCCTTAAGATGGAAATTGTTTTGTTACCATAAAATTAATTTGGATTTTAACAGCATGATATGATTATCATTATTATTAAATAATATAAAACAATTTTATTTATTTTATGCTAATTTTGATATCACCCAACATTTTCTTATTGCTAGACTTTGACATTATACATTTTTAAAAAATTTGAACTAGGTAATGTGTGTAAATTCTTGCTGTATGACACAGTTTACAACAGAATATTATACGTTAATTATATGTTAAAATATTCTAAAAATTGTATCTATATTGGAAGCAAGAGAAACTTTTCTGTATATTTAAGATTTGACAGAATTCTAAATTAAATCTAAATATTTGAAGGTATTTTAGTGGAAAATTGAATTTAATACCTATATAGAAATACTTTCGTATTGGAAGCTATCTCTCTAATCCAATCATTATAATAATAGTCACTCATGTTTCAGTCCACATGTTTTTGTATAAAGATTTGAATTAAATTTATAAAATTTTTTCCCATAATCTAATAGGACAGTACAGATTGTGATGTCATTCCTGTTCCTACTACTACTACTACTACTAATTGCTAGTTAAAACACTCTGCATGTTGGTCTTTCCTTAACCCAACTGCATAGTCTGGTAATGTGCCGATACTTTGTGTCAATCAATAAATCTGTCAGTTAAATTTACTGAATTTTAATTTATGTAATAACATTTAAATGAAAATAGTTTAGTAAAAGGAAAAATATTTGTGAAATTTTCATTTTAAATATGTATTGCAATTTTTATTTCAGTTTTTTTTAATAGACTGCCAACCCACAAATTTCATTCAATTATTCTTAAGAATATAATTAAAATTCTTAAATTTAATTGACCTTACAGTTAGCAATATGGAAATTAATAATTACAAAAATTAATTTCAGAGAATGCAATTACCTTTTTTAACAATCAATGTAGATGGTGTTTGTTTGTTTGTTTGTCAAATATTGGATATAACTCTGCATTGTTGTTTGATACATTTTGTGGATAAAATTTCGTTAAAATTATTTAAATTTAAAATATAATTACTAGTTGCCTAGTTCAATATTTTATCATCATCAGTCATTTTTAAGAAATCTGTCTAGAAACATTGAAAATTAAAGTCTATTTGTATTGGATTGAGTACTGTACTTACACTATTTTTACACTATTTTTAATCTATATTGAAAACTGTTTGTCACGATCTCAATATAAAATATTTAATTTGGTAATTGTTATACACATGTAACAGCTCACTTTTTATACCCAGTATACTCCACATACAAGATACTCATATAATAAACAACTGCAAATGTGTTAATCTTTTTGTTGCGGGGAAAGAATTTAAAATGTTTAGCGAGTACAAATTTTTTAATAGTTCAGAAATATTCTACGTACAAATTAATTCTTTCTTTACCTTCAAAGTTTTCATACAAGCTGAAAAATAAATTTTACTAATTATGGATCAGGTTATAGTATTGATTGATCCAGAAATACTTCATAACTAAATAACGTGTTTTTCAATTTCTGATGTAAATAGCAACATTTCTTCTGAATGACAGAATGAGCAGGTGAGAATATCATCCAATATATATATATTATTACCATTCTTAACATGCATGCATTTTGGCTTTAGCTCCTCTTCATTACATGCTATAGTGATGTTTATTATTAGTTAGTTTTCTAAATTTATAAAATATTTCTCAATCAATCACTAAAAAAATAAAACTTTTCAAATGCAATAGAATTTGAAAACTTCCTAAATTCAACAGTTTGTATTTAGTATTTTATTGTATCAGTTTCTAAATCATTTTTAAAATCATTCTTAGTAAGTTACAATGATTATAGTAGTACATGAAAAAACATAAAAGCTGTTTTGTTATTTATTAACTTCACTCGCCCAGATTGATCAGATTTATGACTTGAATTATAAGCCTTCTTAATTTTATTTCCTTTAAATTTACTTTCTTGAATTGAATCACTGCTTACTGCCATTTAGCCGACATCTTATTTAACTTACGTAGGAACACTATTTTGTAGATTAAGAGTAAGGAAAGCATTTCAGTTTTATTTTAAGTAGTATAGATAATTCTTGTTTAACTGGATAGATACAGTATTTTTTATAATGTCTTAAATATCTTTGACATTTACAATGATCTAATATGACAATTCTATTGATTAAATGCAAATAAGTCTGGTTTCCAAAGCCAGGCAGCTTTGACAAATTAAGCATTATCAATCCCTTCATTAAACATCAAGAAGAATGCTTATCTGCATAAAAATATTGTTACTATTCATTTTAATACAGAACCAAGCCTACGAAACTCTATAAATGATTTAAATTCAAGTATTGTTTATAAATAACAATATTATTTTAAATTTGTATGCAGGATCTTATAAATATATAATTCTTCATGGTTCTCTACATTTAATATTTATTTTAAAAAATAAATATTAAAAAAAAAGTTGTTTATTCTGTTTCTTTGAAATTACTGAAAATGTCATCAAAAATTTTATTTTGTTTTAAAATTTGCTTGTTTTGCTTCATATCTTGTTGAATTAAAATGATATATAGATGTTAAATAATAAAACAAAATCCAAGCAAGCAAAGTTTAGATAATTTTAAATATCATTGTCTTCAACAGATGGACTTCAGCATTTTCTTTGTGGTTTAAAAGGCCGAGTTATATAGAAATGTTTTATCTTGAGTCCACTATGGGCTTTGGATCCAATTAAGGTGTTAACGGACTGAGAGCATACGCTTTCCTGCGACTGTCTCGTTAACTTCATTTGCTCTATATTCTTTGTTTAGATCATATCTTTCTTCTAAATTGTTCTCTTGTCGATCAGATAGTATCATTTGGTAAGTATCTCCTTCAAAAACGCAGTTTTTATCTATGTAAATGAAAGTTTTTTTAAAAGATAATCTCTGTATTCATGGTAATTTCTTAATAAAATATTTTTCTCCTTATTTGTTACACTTCTATATATTCATAAGTTAAATGCAGTTTGTTGAAAAATTATTGATTTAATTTCCAAAATTAAATCATTAAGTTCATTATGCATGCTAACATTTAAGTTTTCCAATTATTTTATTAGCTGATGTAAAGTCTTTTCTGTTGTCATAATCCTGAATTGTTTCAAAAACTCTTCAATAGATACTCATAGTTAGATTGAATTTGATTTATATATTTTTTTTAAGTGGAATTTATATCATCAAAGCAAGTAGTTAAAGAAAATTAACTCTGAATGTTCTTTCTAAGGAGCATTACCATTATATGTTTTTGTCTAATAAAGACATTTCGGGCATATGATAAATGAATGAAGCCTAGTTGATTCAGAATAATGTGGCTAAATGTGTACTATGTTTCCTCAATTCTAAGATGACAAGTAAAAATGGATTAAACAGAAATGCATCTTAGTGCGCAGCATCTTATATCCACTATTCAATTGGAAGTCGTCGTGGATGGATCGAATATGCATTATGCACTAATAATAGGCATTTTTTTGCCATAATGCTCAATGGGCAGATCAGCTTAAATAAGCTTTAAAATGTCTTTTAAGGTGTGGTATTAAATTATTTATACACAGTGTTGAAATAGAGCCATAAAACATTATATATTTTGTGACATTTTTATAGTTTTTCTATCTTGTTATTATTTAACAAAACTTAAAATGAATTGAATTGGAAACCTATTTTTATAAAAGAAAATCTTAAAATTAATTTTAAACTGTGGTGCACATTAGAGCCAAGTTACTGCTGTATTCACATAGAAGTAAATGCTTGGAGCTTGTTACAAAAGGTTTGGTTTAAGATATAAGTACTTTATATATTTAAGTGATAGTAGCTTCAGCTTTTAAAGCTAGAGAATAAATAAATGCAGTTTTAAATCAACGATCATGTTTGATATATATCTAGAAAAGTACTGACTGATAACACGAAATAAAGGTGGGTTAACTAATAGTCAAACATATTTAAGTCATTAATTTTGTACTAGAATTATGCTGAAAATTAATTTAAATTATGGAGTTTATCCCAGTGTATATAATGTATGTACTCAACTGAACTAAAAAATTTGTGTGATGAGATAAGTAATAAAAAGTCACAATTTTTCATACAATAAATAGAAAAGTATAACAAAATGAAACTAATCCCACAAAATTTCCATAATTGTGTTTTATTAATTAATTTTGGTTTTAAGTCAAACTTATAATTTTGAAAATTAAATTTATAAATTTTATCAGCAAACTGTATCTGATGATAATTTTGTGATGCTTAGCGAGAATTGCATTGAGTGTTGTGAATTGCATAAATTTAATACTTTATCCTTTAATACTCTAATGTAATTTATGCGATATTTTTAATTCATAGTTGCCTAGTTGTAACCATTTCAGATTGTAAATTTTAAATAATTTTTATAAAATTGCAGTTATTAATTTATATTAAATTTTTTTCTTTTTCAGATATGGAAATATAATATCAACTAAAGCAATACTGGATAAAAATACCAATAAATGTAAAGGTAAGTAATTAATTTTTTTCAGGTATTAAGATAATGAAATGTTTTTTATTTGACCTTACATTAAATCCACTTTTTAAATATATTGTTGGAAATAGTGAAATTTTCCTATAATTAATATTTGAATGCATCGGAATGTTATAAAACAATGGCAATAATTAACCAAGGGTAGTTAATGGTGAGATTCAAATCTTTCCTTTAATTTGAGAAAAGTAATTGATTTTTTTTAATGTGGTGGAGATGAAATAATCTCTTGAGTAATAAAATCACTTACAGTATTTTTTTTGTGTACACAAACATTAAGATTAACTGATGTCACTTCTAGTACAATAAATGTGAACGTGCAATATTCTCCAGCAAAAATCTTTAACATTTTAGTCATTATTTTTGAATTATTGTTATAATTAAATTATTTAGAAACTGTTGAAAAGACACCCAGATGGCCGAATTATCTAGAAATATTAGTGAGTAATAAAAATTAATGTGTTTCTTGACTATTGAGACTCTCTTCTACATAATTTTACTTGTCCAAACTGGAGGCAGGTCTTAAAATCTACAGTGTCTTACATTTGCAGTCAGAAACAGCAATTGTCAGTCATCATGAATAGCATGCATTGTGCATTATTCATTGGATTTTCTGCTATATTTTGATGGCTGTGTCAACATTTCAAATGCCTTTGAGACAGTGTTACGATTCGGCTAAAAATTGAAAAAGTTATTGTATACACAGAAGAACATGGAATTGGTAGTAACTTTATGACATTTATGTTGTTTTTCTAGCCTGTTTTTACATAACAAAACGTTATAAAATTATATGTTTTAAAATTTTCTCCCCATAAGAAAATCTTAAAAATTAATTTTAAAACTATGATGCATCTTCAAATCAGTGATATTCAGTTGTAACTTACTTAAAACTGTTTTTTTAACTACAAAGGTGTGCTATGGTAGATGTCTTCATAAAATTGTATTTTAAAATAAAATCAAAATATAGATATTAGTTTAAATTATGCTGTTTTATTCATACACTTAAAATATAAAGTACAATATTGATGATAATTTGTTTCAAAAACTCTTCAATAGATACTCATAGTTAATTATTAACTATTTGTTAATACAGTACACTTGCTAATTTGACCTCTCAATTATCCAACACTTTTCCAGTCCAGCATATCATGTCATTCATTGAGTGTGTACAGGACTAAAAGCTTCAGAACTCTACACACTCAGTAATCTGGCATTTCTGCAAATCTGGCAATCCTCTGTGCAAGGAATTGCCAGATTAGCAAAAGTGGAGCATTTATATAATATAACTTGTTAAATTGAAACCAGTAGAATCTGGCATTAAGTTTGATATGTTGTATATAAAAATAACATTCATACATGTCTTGGAATAAAAAAAATTTATTATTACAGTGTCAATTATAAGCATTAATTACTTAGACTTTCTGGGTCTTCATTGTTTATGTTGTTTTTTAATTGATGGGTTCTCTTAAAACTAGGGTTTCCTATTTTCCAGTCATTTGCTTGTTTCGGGATTATGGAATACAATTAATTATTTTTAAAATATAAAAAATATCGTGAAATCAAATGATATAATTATTTTTCATTTTTTAAGTAGCTTAATATGTTCTGCAACCTCCAAAATAATAATAATGCTGTATAAAAATTACTGTTGAATTACGTAGAAATTTTCACAAATAGAAAAAATTTATTAAAGTTTGTTGGAAACTGCTTACAAAAAAAAAATTCCTTTGAATTGAGTTGAAAATTTAAAGAAAAACTGAACTTAGATCAAACTTCTAAGTTAAAAGGTAATTTTTGTTTTTTAAATAAAACATAATACAAAATATTATTGTAAATTTTTAAGATTTTACTGGTACACAGCCAATCAGAATCAAAGTTTCATCAACTACACAACTACATCTTCAGCTGTAATGGTTTTATTCTTTTCCAGTAACTCAAAATGCATCACATTTTGGATAAAGACTGGCTTTTGGCTGAAGTGCTGCTTTATTTCCAGGACTGACACATCAATGGTGACAATTAATACTCTTCTATTGTATCCATTTTTTATCCAAAAGTAGAGCCTGGAGATAATGAGAGTACAATGGAATGCACACATTGACATACTGTTCAAGTTACGCCAGCAAAAGGTCATGCAGCACTCATTTTCCCAGCTGTTTCAAGTGCTGTTGAATGGTCATTTGACTGACATAGCTTTTGTGCAAGTTCTTGTACCATTGTGAAGAGTTTTCAGTACATTGGACAAAATTTATGTTATAACTTGATAAATGAAACAAAAATTGATTCTTTCATTAAACAGACTTGAGGATTATCCATGACTCCATTAGCTGTGATTAATTCAGAAAATCAGGAGTACAGAAGAAACATTCTGTGTGTTTTATTTGTTCAAAAGGTAAAATAGGCCAGCTCCATTTATGTAAATAAGTGAATCTTTGTAACTTTGGTTGATATTTTTATGGTCAGTTTTTCACTAGTTTTAGAAATCACTAATCACTGAATATTGAAATGTCATTGGCAATTTTTCAGGAACAGTGATACATTACTTACCACCTTTAATGATACTATTAGTGCATGCAATATTGCAATATGATAGGCCTCCTCATTATTGGATAAACTCAGTATCTATTTTAATTAATAATACGAAGTGTACTTTCTGCTTTAGTTGTTAGAACACGTTCATGTGTTTTGAAACAGCTGTCAATCTTGTACATCTACGAGATTGAGTTCCAGTTATCATTTGTATGTTGGAGTAATCTAATGTGTGCATTATTTTTAATAGATATTCTAGAAATTGATCTAGTTTCTGAAGTTTTTAAGAACATTTACTTTAACCAGAAAAAAAAACATAACATTTACATTTTGTTGCAATTAATGTGATTGTGGAACAAGCATTACCTTATATTTGTATTCAGAGCCTTGTTTGCTATTATGCTTGAGTGAAAATTTGTTGGGTGGAGACGAAGGTTGCTTATTTCTTGAGTATTCAACAACTTCAAAATATGAAATTTATTAATGCAGGGTAAATTGGGAAAATTTGAGGCTACCTTATATACAATATGCCTGGCATATTTATCACTGTCTTGAACATTTGACAGAAATTTTATTTTCTTGCTGTTCTTTTTCCTTCATTTGTCAGGGGAAGCCTTGGAAGATGTTTATTTTCTGACACACTTTTTTTGACCAGAACTGCTTTGTTCAGCAAGAATGCACTCACTATTGTTATGAACAAAAACTTTGCTTAATCTTGATGGTGTTTTGTCCTCTGATATTTCTGTAGAATTTTCTTTATCCACAATATTTAGCCAGGAAAGATTTTTACTGACCATCTTAGTGTACTGTTACAAGTTTTGAAAGTCTGACCAAATATGTTACATTTTATTCATCATCTTCATATAGTTTAGTCTTATATGACCAAATTGTTTACAACAGTAACATAGCAATGATCTGCCTGCCACAAGTCCATCATTTCTTTTAAGTTAATGAAACATGAGATACTTTCAATTTTAATGCTTTAAATTTACTTCAGATCGTACATAAATTTCTCTGAATAATGGGATTAAAGTTTCATAATTCATAGAGGATATTATTTTTTCTTGGATCCACAATTAATAGTAAGATTATGTTGCATGAAAAGCTTAACAGCCATATGATACAAAATGCAAGGATGATTATACAGAAGTGGTGAAACTATGTATGACACATTCACTCAACAAATGCAGAACTGATTCTACCATTGTGCCACTTGCTGTTATGAGCGTCTTTGCACAAGAGTATATACTTCTAAGTCCAATATAATTTTAAAATTGGTTCCTTTTTTCTCAGCTGTTCACAATCAAGTATTTCTGATTAAGTGAAAATAAAGTTATATATATTCACAGGTTGAATAGTTTTTTTGGTGATTCAGTATGTATTTGAAATTGATTGATGAAATGTATTCTAAATTATAAAGATGACAAGAAAATGTAAATCTTATCATAGACAATTAACTTGGACTCCAATTATGGATTAAATATACTATATATTTAATCCCTAATTTAATCCTTTTTAATATTTACTGTTCTGTGCTTGTTGTTTACTATAAATATAATAGATTATTTATATATTNATCATAGACAATTAACTTGGACTCCAATTATGGATTAAATATACTATATATTTAATCCCTAATTTAATCCTTTTTAATATTTACTGTTCTGTGCTTGTTGTTTACTATAAATATAATAGATTATTTATATATTGTATAAAGGTGATTAAATATAGACGGGAATTAATTATTTAGGAAAAAATTTAAAATGAAGATAATGTAATTGATCAAAATTATGAGTCAGTTTATTATTCATATTATTCTATGTACATTACATAAAAAGTTTTATTTGAAGAAATTTGCATTTGTAATTTAGTGAAGATAGTTTTAAGAGTTCCAATTAACTGAGGTTTTGCATTATCCATGGCAAACCTGTAAGTGAAAACACTACTTAACTCCAAAGGACTTTATTTGGACAGTTTAAAGTGGTAATATATATTACAAAATTATTTGTTTTTGTATTTTAACTTCAATGTGAGACAAATTATTCATAATATAACTTGTTAAATTGAAACCAGTAGAATCTGGCATTAAGTTTGATATGTTGTATATAAAAATAACATTCATACATGTCTTGGAATAAAAAAAATTTATTATTACAGTGTCAATTATAAGCATTAATTACTTAGACTTTCTGGGTCTTCATTGTTTATGTTGTTTTTTAATTGATGGGTTCTCTTAAAACTAGGGTTTCCTATTTTCCAGTCATTTGCTTGTTTCGGGATTATGGAATACAATTAATTATTTTTAAAATATAAAAAATATCGTGAAATCAAATGATATAATTATTTTTCATTTTTTAAGTAGCTTAATATGTTCTGCAACCTCCAAAATAATAATAATGCTGTATAAAAATTACTGTTGAATTACGTAGAAATTTTCACAAATAGAAAAAATTTATTAAAGTTTGTTGGAAACTGCTTACAAAAAAAAAATTCCTTTGAATTGAGTTNTTGTTTATTTCTAAATCTTTAATTTTATATTTCTAATAAAATATAGGCTATGGTTTTGTGGATTTTGAATCTCCAGTGTCGGCCGAATCAGCTGTAAAAGCCCTTCAAGCTCAAGGAGTTCAGGCTCAAATGGCAAAGGTATGGAATACATATATTTATTATTGTCAGAAAGTTTGAAAATTGCAAAATCCTAATCGTTTGTTTTTTCAGCAAAATATCTTAATTGAAATTATTTCATTTAAATGGACTTTTTACATAAAAAATTCTTATAAACCAACAGTGGCCAAGTAAATTTGTGCAAGGTTTCTATCTGTTCAAATAATAATTAAGTAAAAAGACACTAGATAAATAATACCACTTTCCTTTTTTTAAAAGAAAAAGTATATTTTTGTCATGTAATCTAACTATTCTTAAGATACCAATATTTGCAAAGAAGTTACTTAGAGTAATTCAGTATCATCATACCTTTTACACACTTACATACTCACTCACTCACTCTTTGAATATTTCTATTAATACATTTAGTTTTTGCTGCTTCTCACTAAGATAGCTGCAGCTCTTGACATACTTCTCTACTAAAAACATTTCATTTTTCAAATATTCTTTAACAATGCTAAGACTACAGAAAACTATAACAGATAACATTAAATTGGAGCATAAATTACTTGAAACTTTCCAATAATCTGTAAACACAATAATCATAACTATTACTAAAGTAAGCAAAGTTAAATATCAAATTTTATTAATTAAAATTGAAGATGGTCTGTTGAAATGGTCACCCATTTATTCACTACTGTGATGACCCACCTTTCCTTTGAGGCTACTTGGTTGCCAAAGTTTAAAATTCTTTAAAATATGAAAAAAAAAATGTATATCTGATTAAAATGTTTTGTTTAGAATTGGAGCAGAGAGAAAACAGAAATTGTCTTACTTTTCTATCTGTACAGTGTTATTGCATGGGATCCATGGTACTGCTTAAACTTTGGCAACCAAGAAGCCCAAAAGGAAATGTCAGGTCATCACAGAATGTATTTGGAACACAAAACCAAAAATTAAAATGGCAAATTTTAATATAAAAATTGCCATTTACGTGAATTTTACAAATTGTCAATATTTCGTATTCTAAAATCATAAAGTGAATATTGTATGTTATTTCATTTCTAGATGTAATGTTTCTGTACTTCCCAATAAATTAAATGCAGATTTTGAGAATCTAGAGATCAGACGTGATCTGTCTTTTTGTGTTAGTTTTGTGAAATTTCAGAAAATATAAAAGAAAATCATTCAAATATTCTGTCTATAACATTTAATAGTGTCACTGAATATTAACATATTTTATTAGGTACTTGGTTGCATTTTTTTAACTAAATCAAAATATTTTTTATAATTAAGTAATTCCAAATATTATAAGATTACCAAATCAAAGTATTAAATGTTGTTATAAAAGTTTTAAGTATGTACTAATTTACATATTTACATCAATGAGAGATTTATTTTTAAAACATCTTTTTGTTTAGCAACAAGAGCAGGATCCCACGAATTTGTACATTGCAAATCTCCCTCCCTGTATGGCCGAAACCGATTTAGAGGGCATGCTGGCACCGTACGGAACGGTTATTTCTACTCGAATCCTACGAGACAGTAACATGCAATCGCGAGGTGTTGGATTTGCAAGGTGAGAAGAACTTGGCGTGAGATACCTTTAGAGTGTAATTAGTAAATTTTGCTAACTGAAAATTAAACGAAGTTAATACAATTTCAGGATGGAATGTAAAGAAAAGTGTGAACACATAATATCTACATTTAACGGAAACATACTGCAAGGTTGAGTTGTGATTTGTTTACAGAATCCATTTTTGATATAATTTATTAATATTAAAAGTTATCTATAATAAATTTTCTGTCACAGGGTCCAAAGAACCTCTTCTAGTAAAGTTTGCCGATGGTGGTAACAAAAGGAGAAATCAGTATAAGAATCAAGAGCATCGGATATGGAGAGAAGGAGAAGTAAGATTATTTTTTCTCTCTGTCCAAATCTAATTTTAATCTTTTCTGGGTCACTTTCTCTAAGATTAATTGATGAATATTCACTCAGTGTTCCTATCTCCTAATGAATTTCATTTCTTTCCTTTCCTTTAAGTATATAGATAATAAACAAACTTTATTTTGATCAGTCAATACAGTAGCATTACACACACTCTCACTCATCTCAACAAACAAGATTTTTGATTAAAGCTAGACAATCTGCCAAATTATTGGGCTTTGGACAAGCTGTTATTTTTATGATAATAAAAATAGAGAAACACCAGAAAACTGATTTAGACAGTTTAATATAAATAAATCTATAAATTAGTTAGAATTAAATAAACAGTTGTTTTAAGAATGAACAACACCAATAATTTAATATTTAATTAAAGATTAATGCAAAAGTTGTACTCGGAACAATAACTTTAGATTGTTTGTAACACTGTGTAATATTTTCTCTCTCCAATTTTGTTTCATGCTTTCTGTGATAGAATTTAAATTGGCCAATTGTTGAAGAAATCTTGTTTTCTGAAATTTCCTCGATTGAAAAAATTAGTACATTCAATATGTACTGTGAACCATACTTTCTCAACTTATTAACTTTAGAAATCTAGGTCGGACAGCCGGGTGACTCTGGGAATGACTCCAAACAAGTCGAAAAACTCAATTTTTTGGGGGTGATTTGTTCCTCATCATATGCGTACCTGGTTAGATATGCGAAAGGCTTGATTAAAAAGATTCTCTAGTACCCACAGGATGGAAAGAGCATAAAATAATGAAATTTTTTATATTTCAATAAAAAAAATATTTTTTGAATTCATAGCATTGCATGTGCATATGTTAGATTGATTGATTTATTTTACCATATTTTTTAGGCAAAGTTTATATTTTTTAATTTTTAATTTATGAACTGAAAACTATTTAACGCTTAGTTACTAAAAAGCTACTTGCATAAGCAAACATAACACTTGCTTATGAAATGTAAAAAGCAAAAAGTAGTGACAATAAGTACTTGTGTGTGTACAAAATATCTTTGTACAGAAATATTTAAAAATTCTGTGGTTGATTATAAATTAATTGGGTAAATTTTGGCCAGATCAACATTAGATTAGAATATTTCAAAGCTGAAAAGAATTTAGCATCAGTTTACAATACAGAGTCAAAAATCTGCTATTTATATTATGGCATAGTTGCACTAATCTGAACTAATTGAGAAGACTGTTTGTAGTTCAGATTAATGGGGATATGATGCTTATGCTCTGATGCCATTTTTTACTGTTGTAAGATACTTTATTCTAATCTGTTTGCTACTGTAAAATGAAACAAGGTCACAGAAAGAATGAGCAGTGATGCTCACATGTGACGTAATTTACTTCATACATGAGCTGCAAGTGTACAGTTGACAAATCCATAAAATCCATAATGGTAGAAACTGTTTGGATTAGCGTGATTGTAGTGTCTTAGTAAAAGCAAGTTAATTAAAAACTTGCGTCTGTAACAGTTGTCTTAATTAGGTTAGAGTTTTATATGTTGAAATAGTTGTCAAACCCTATCTATATTTTTACTTTTTTAAATAGCACAGATAGTACATAAAAATTATATAGTTAATAGCTTCTCATAGAAATCATACTTCCATTTAAATCATTACAAAATTACTTAAGAAATGATCACTGACATCTATAATGTTTGTTTGACGTAATTGAAAATATTTTCTGCGGTGAAAACAATATAATTAGGAACACTTGAAATTATTTATTTATATGAACTATGACAATAATTAATCTCTTCTGCAGCTGTCATAAATAAAGAAAATAATAAAATGTCATACCTATGCTCATATGTAATACAACCCAGCTGGAATTTGGTAGCCAATGATAAATCAAAATTGCAGAGTTATTTTTGTGATTTGTTAAGAAGTTGATTGTTAAGCTGCCATCTTGGGCCAAGATTAATAAGTGGTATTAATTTTGAAAGTTAAATACAGTTTTGAGTTATATGAAGCGTTTGTTACCTTAATTTGGACTTAACACTTTACTTTTTTTGATACATAACTATTTTTATATCTTATTCTGATGGTGTATGAAGCATGCAATACCATAATGTTGTAAATGCCAAAAAATAAACTTTTCAGGTGAAGTAAAAAAGAAAAAAAACTCTTTCTAGTGAATGAATTCATTTCAATTTTACAATAAAATGGTAAAAAACGTGTACTAGGTTACCATTTCTCTGGAATATGAAAATGATGTAAATATAAGCTTCATGGCATGCACGTTTCATATGTTTTCCTTAATTTCTCCTTTTGATGATAGTGTAAACATTTTGTTAGTTGTTGCCAAAATACTTAGACATTCCAGAAGTTCTGTAAGATGAATTTTATCTTGTGTATGTCTGGAACCGTACTTTAAAATATTCCAGAGAAAACATTGATCCCAATTTCTGCTTACACTTCAAATATATTAACACACACTATCTGCTAGTTTCCAGAATATAGTTTAAATTAGTCAGTGGGTTGGCTGCAAATATTATGTAGACAGAATGGAAAACAAAACAAACTGGAAATTAATTGGGAAGATTTAAAACATATGGTTTGTTTTCTTTAAAAATCTAAGTTAAAATTATGTAATAGTCTTTAGCAATATAGTTGAACTTTTATTTTAATTTGTATTTTTAAAAATTCTTGTATTTACATGAATTTTTTAAAACTTTCATTCAGTCATTTACAAAGGAAATTTTATAGATCTATTGTGCAATAATAGTAGCTACATATGATTCAAATTACTTTGATGTAATTTTCTAAATTCTTACTAATTTACAAAAAAATTTAATTAATTTTATTTAAAACACTCGAAATGACTTTAATCTTTTAATCTCCTAATACTTAATGGACGTATTCAATTAACATTTGATGTTGTAGATAAGCTAACAAAGTATTTATTTTATTCATTTTTGTTTAGTCGTTTTTGCAACTTATCTTTTGAAGTCTTTAAATAGAATATTGACGGACATTGAAGTTATACTGTGTTTTTGAGGAGTTAGCATTGTCAATTTACTGAAAATATTTATTCATACCGAAATAATTTTTTTCTAATTATAAATTAACTAAATAATTTTTTTGCTGTCACTTATATCAAAACTGATTTATCATTAAACACTTAAAATAGTATCTGTAATCCAAGTCATTTTTTTGAAGTCATGAAATAAATTTGAAAAGTTGGAGATTAGCTTAGGTAGGTTGTGAATAGGAAAATTCAATACGTCCTCAATTTTGAAGTAATAAAATTAGCTAGAAACTACAAGAAAGGTTTTTAATTGTAAAATGATGGCAAGGATGCCATATCAAAATGGATAAAGATGACACTTTATTAATCCTTGACAAAAAAGTTTGATTAATTTATATTATATGTTGGTTATGTAATGTTTTGTACAATAAAATTTATTAAGAAAAATGTAATTTTCATTGAAATATTGAATATTTTATTTTTCAGGGAATACCTTTAACATATGAACAATCTGGAATGTCACAAAATGGGTGAGTATATATTTCTTCAATAAAAAATTTTTCTTGTACTATTTCTTACCATTCTACGTTATCTGTTTTCAACATTTCTAGTTATAAATACGGGTGCTTTCTTACAAACAGGTTAGGATCTCGAGGTTTCGTCATAAGTCTAACCTGAAAAGTACATTTCTACACAGAATAACTTTTCACTTCTGTTTGATCCTTCGGTGTATTTAATAGAATATGTTACCTCGTTTACCTTACTACTCAAATATGAATTTCTGTCTTTATTAGCTATTTTGATATGATATTTATGTAGTTCAAATCGTGCTTCCAAGAATATAATTTTAATTTGATGTTGTGTTTGTGAGAAAACAGGATAGCTTGCTTAATATTTTTATAGGAACCAGTTAGGAGTTATATTCATTTTGTATAGAAAACAACATTAAAGAAGCAATATTGATAAAATACTGATGCATCATGATTAATGAAAAAATTAATTTTTGTTTTCAGTAGTGGATTGTTCTCTAAATAAGTGTTATATGATCATATGTATTGAAATTTGAATTGAATAGAAATATTTTCCTTAAAACAGTACTACAGTCTGTTACAAAAGTATAGGAACACCACAAATTTTGTGATTTTTTTTTTCCAAAATTATTTAAATTTTTTTTATAGAAAACAGTTTTATATGTTTAAAACAATTACAAAAATATCATTCTCAAGCTTTTTATCTTTTAATAATAATATAATAGAAGTTATCACAGTTCTCACTTTTTAATTATTACAAAAGTATAGGTACACTTTCTAAAATTACACAAAAGTAATTTTTAAATATATTTTAAACACTTTTAATATTTGATTTCACGCCTCCTTTGGCTACAATTACTTGAAAAATTCTGTTAGGCATGGAGTTTATTATTTTTTTAATTGTTCATCCTATGCATCCATTATTGGAATTTTCAATTGGTTTACAGATTCGTATTGTTTCCCATTCTGATAAACAATGGCTACTAACATCCCCCATAAATTTTCAATGGGATTTAAATCTGGACTATGTGAAAGCCAGTCAATTACATTAATATTTTCTTTTTTAAACCAATGTTTTGTTGTCATTGAGCCATGAATGGGAGCATTATCTTGTTGAAACTACCATTTATTACCTCTAATGGTCTCTAATTAATGCAACAAATACTAAATCAGTTTTACCTCCCCATCCATCCCATTTACCTCCAAAACTACCCCATCATTACAGGCTCAGTCCCTTGTTGCTGGCTTATTTTAACTCGTCTTTCTCTTCTTAAATCATGTCACTAATATGAAAACCCACCAGGGCCATCTAAATTAAACTTCTTCTCATCATTAAACATTATTTCTTGCCATTGTTCAGTCCATCCCATCTTTTCTTTAGCCGAGTCTAAATGCATTGATTTGTGTTTGGCAGTTAATGGTGGCTTCAACTTTATTTTTAAATATTTTACATTTTCATTGTTTTCTAAAGTTCTCCAACCAGTCACATGTGATACATCTACTGGTAATATAGCAGCAGCTTGTCTTGTTGACATGTTTTTATTAGTTATAAGCTTCAAAACTTGTCTCTCATTACTGCATGTTAAACATTTAGGCTGTCCCGACTTCCTTTTTTGTCCATAATTTTTACCTTGTTGCAAAACATCTTGAATAGCATTCGTAGATCTATTTACAGCAGCAGCAATTTGCCTCAGAGACTTGCCTGAACCATTCAAATAATAAATTTTATGTGTTTGTTGCTTCTGAAGAACAGTTCCATGAGGCATTGTTGAAAATGTTTATATAACATTCAATAAAACATTCAAAAAAGCCACCATGACAGTTAAAAATGATGACATTACATCCTAATTGTGATAATTTTAATTATTATTATGATAAATTAATTGTTTTAAGAGACACTTAAGTGGTGTACAGTACCTATACTTTTGTAACACACCAAAAGAATGAATATTTGTAAAGAAGAATTTATTCTGCTTTATGAAATGTAAAAAACCTGATAAAATAATTAAAATAATGATAAAAAATAATTAATATTTCCAGTAATAATTTCAAAATAAATTTTGAAAAAAACACAAAATGTATGGTGTTCCTATACTCTGTAACAGTGTATTTTGTAACATCCTAGAATAAATGGCATAAAGTGACAAATGAATTGTAGTTGGCATTCTTTCTTAAAAAAGTAATTTCGTATAATTTATTTATTCAGGGTTGCAGCTCAACTCGTGGCTCCTGTTCCCGGTTATCAGAGACAGTATTCCACACCCGTGTCATCCTATCCTCTTCAGCCCGGAACGGCTTGGGTTCCGCAGCATCAGTACATTGTTCAAACACCAATGCATCAGGTGAGTGGCGTTCAGGTAAATATTTCAAAGTGTCATTCATTTGAAATTTCTCAATTTAAACCGTTCATTAATAATTGTATTTACAGGTAATTCCATCATCACCACTGGAACATTTACATTATAGCACAGTGCCCCAATTAGCAGTTCCCCAGTTAACAGCACAGATGTCTCAACTTCATCTATCCGGTACCTCTGTAAGTTTTTACAATTTAGTTAAGTTGCGGTCTGCAATTTCAACCGGCTTAATTTTTCAAACCTATTTACAGTACGTGGCAGGCACTCATCCCGCGTACACCGGACCGGCGGCTCCCGCAGCCCTCTATCCGCAACATACGCCACTCGTCCAGCCAGTGCCTCTTTCAGAGGTAAGACGGGTTCTTGTTCCAAATTTGCATTTAATAAAAAGCACCATTTTGAAAATAGATTGTTTTTAGGACCCTATTAGTGCCAGTGTCCCAGTAAGTGGTAACAACAGCGGGACCGAGGACCAGCAACATCCTTATCAGGCTTACACTCAAGCCAAGTGACAATTTAATGGGTCCGTATGGGTTATTTTATGTAGTTTTTTTCTAATTTAATACAGTTGGTTAATAACATCTTAAATTTAATTTGTAAGCTTTGTGAACAATTTTACTTTCAAATTAAGTTCTAATTATTACAGATTTCAGAAGTATTTAAATTTTATTTTAGAAGTGATTTTAATTATCTAATGAAATCACATTTTAATTTTAGGTTAATTGAAGTCTCTTTTTCTTACACAGCTTCAAAGTATATTGTAGAATACAACTTCCACTTCTATTCATTTGTATATAAAATATATTGAAATTTGTTACTTTATTTTTCTACGTTAACCATAATTAGATAACAATTTAAGACAATTAATTTAAGTAAAAATTATCAGATAAATAATAGAAAACATTTCATTCTTAAACATTGAATTTATTACAATGTAATTCTGTGTAAGAAAGAACATTGACCTCATTATTCACTTAGTTGAATAAGAGAACCACTTTCAAAGAAAAAGAAATAATGGCAAAAAATCAGTTTTACAATCATAGTAGAAAAGAAACCCATAATGTAATTACACTATCGCAGTTAATGCCAAACAATGCAAAAGCCAGAAAACGTTGCATACAAACAATTCCATATTGAGAAGAACATTGACAAAAGGTATATTTTATAGACACGCAACTCCGAGGAAAGGACGTTCAGAGAGGAGAAATAACTGTCTTATATAGTATCCACTTTTATAAAGATTTTATAAGTAGTTAAATGGAAAAAAATTTGGACCAGTTTCTCATAGAAACTCCTCCGCCACATGTTGCTTTGCGGTATCCCACCAAACCAAACCTACCGAAATCACACTTAGGCAACCATTCATGCAAATGACTTTACTGTTTTCTTAAATATTAATTATTAAAGGAAACAGAAGGAAATTAAATTTGAATTGAATGTAATAAGAGGACCAATCATAAGTAAATCCAAATTGACAATCAAACTAAATAAACTCAAATGAATAAATACAAGTTTAGTAGAGAACTTTCAGAAATAAATTAGTTCCACTAGGAATTTAATTTTATACTGGTTGCAATTAATAACACATTGAAAGGTTTTTTTTTTCAGTTTGTAATTTATTTTATTTGTAATATTTACAAGACCAAAAAGAAAAAGTAAACAATTCCAAAATACAGTAGCTGTACATAACCGAACAAAATTTTTCGAATTAGATGAGTTACTGTTTAACAGAGTTCTCTCCGTTAAACAGTACTCACACGTTTGAATGAATAAAATACAATTGTATAAATCGCAGACGTACGAAAAAGCAAATATAAGATGCATCATCACTAACAACAAAAATCATCATCAAAGTAATTATAAACCCATTAAATCCAATTACAATATGCCTTAATTAATGCTCCCCCTAAACACGAAAATATAGATTTCTAATTACCGCAGCCGTACTTTTGTATTATTCTTATTCATTTAACTCTTTCTATTGTAATTTACTTTCTTTTTTTATTCCAGATCTGAATAAAGTATGTGAAACAAATCGGCAAAGTGACCGCAGTCCTGCAACCTCATCACCTAGAAAAAAAAGTGGTTCAAGATGTCCATGGCAAGACTTGTTGTTCCGATGATCAAGAACGATGATTGTTACTTTGTTTTTTCTTGTATTTCAAAGTGATGAGAAGTTCTTTACCTTCTAGATGAAACAGTTTTACAGTTGCAGAGAAGTACCTTTATTTTATTATTGATCCCAAAGGCTATTTTTTAAAAAAAAAAACAGTGTTATTTCTCGAGATTCTCTACTCGACGCCAGTCGGCGTCTGTTGTTATTAACTTAGCGAGTTGGCGAACATCGGTAACGAAGACGATAAACATAACAAAAAAAAAAACAAACAAACAAAAGCTATGGAAATGGTTGCCAGTGCCCATCACATTCCTCGACTTATAGTATATCGCAGCAAGAAGTAGTTTCCCTTTTTTAGAACCGTCGATGGACGTGGCAGCCATTTAACAGTAACTTAAACTGTTTCACACACACAAAAAAAAAAAGAAAAAAATTTAACAAAAAAAAAATACAGCTTTAGAGAGAGAAAAACGGAGACATCCCGACCGAGGGGAATTTTTTTATGTGAAAACAAAAAAAAAAGAAACGGAAAAAGTGCCACAAAACGCATCTTGTTTTGATTATTTTTTTATCGTATGGAATTTGTGGCTAATATTTCTCTCTCCGGTGGCACAGTTTTTTGATCTTTTTCTCTACTACTTGTTTAATTACGTAATCTTGTTTTTTTGAGTTTAAGAAGAGAAAAACGAAAAAAAACACACGATGTTTGTTTTTAAAAAAAAAAAGAAAAAAACGTGTTCGATGTTCAGGTTCGTCTAACGGTGGTTGTGAGGAAACAAATTTTAAATGTCGTCTCTCGTCTCGTCCCTGGTCCCCCAATCTATGTCTACAATTTAGCAGTAGACTTGTAGACATAGCTTTAGTAGTAGTTTAGCATAGCGTGGCAAGAAAAAAAAAATTACAAAAACAAAAAAAAGAAAAAAATAAGTTGGCCTCTTTGACTACCTACTAGCGGCTTTCTAAGAAATTTTACCTTCCAAAATTGTGGGATGACGGTTTAAAAGAAAGAGAAGAAACTAAAACAACGTGCGAAAGCGGCCGAAACTGTAGGTACCAAAGAGGTAAATATTTGTGGAACAGTTCTGGAAAAAAACACTAAAAAAAATAATAAAAAAAAGCCCTTTATAATGGTGCTTTGGGTCGAGCCCTAAAGCGGAAAAAAGAACGGCAAGTTGGAAAAAATAGTAACAACACTAAAGAAGAAGAAATATATTTAACGGTGGTTGCAGTATTTCCTTTCTGCACTTGATCCAGTCGCACGGTCTTTAAAATAGGAAGAAAAAGAAAATGTGGACAGAATGGATTCTGAAGCGAGCGATCAAGATTACGAGTTTTTTTTTTTATTATTTTAGAAAATTGTAAATTATGATATTTAGTGTTTGTGGAGTAACTTATTATTGTGTATAAAAGATTTTGCGAAGTGTATTTTTGGAAGAAAGGAGGGTGAAAAAGGCCCAAGCTTCCGAGTGGGTTCGAGAGATGATTTTTTTTTCTTGAGTTGGTGCGCCGTTTTTTTTTTTTTAATTAACGAGCCTAACTAACGGGCACCGCGCCGATTTGTATTCTCATCGTCTTGTAATTATGATTATTCTGTCTGTGTGAACCGTCGGAGGGACCCTTTTTATTTTATTTTTCGTCTTCACGCCAGCGATGTCTCAACGTCAAGATCCTCCTGTGCATTTCTTTTAATTATATTTTCTGTTTCACGTATATCGTCCGGATATGGATTTTTGGTGCTCTTTATTAAAATATAAACAATACGTTCGGGATCAAGTGGAAAGGAATGCGTGACGACCTTCCAGAGGCTCAAAACGGCCATTTAATAAAGTTTTTTTTTTAAAAAAATAAATAAAAAAAAATTAAAGGGCCTTTGTATAGAAGACTCTTCCAGTGCAAAAAGTATGCATCCGATTTGAGTGTTTCGTGAAAACAAAACTTCGAAATCCGAACCCTTCCTAAGCGGGCGCATCACGAAGAAGCATTACTACTCCCCATTTGGATCAAAGTTTCGGGAAGTGGAGAGAATGGATTTAGATACAAACAAAAAAAAAATCCTGTGTTCAAGTCAGTCATTCCTGTCTTCCCTGTATCGAGAAATTGACATTGTGCTCAGGGTTTACACTATAATTGTAAGAAAAAAAAAAATACAAATTGTTCTTTTGTAATTTGCCACATGCCACTAATAAGATTTATCTGCTGGTAGGCATGGTTCTGACACACAAAAAAAAACTACAAAAACCAAAAAAAGTGGCTGTTATCGAGTGCTGTACTATTTTTTTATTCGTGTGCTCTGTTGGTTTTTATGAACGGAGTACGTCGAGGCTTAGACGTTAGATTTCTATATATATAAGTCTCAAAACTTTTTGTCCTAAGCAGGCTTTTAATCGTGCCTTGTAAGTAAATTTAAATAATATCCGAGCGTTTCGAAAGGCCGTTCCGGTGCGTTCGAGTACGACGAATGTTTTTTTTAATTTCGGTCGGCACTCGAAGGAACGGCCCGGAAGAAATTAATTAATTAATTTTTTTTTAACTCGAAAATACAGGAACATATTCTTGACATTCCTTTCGTTTCTCGCTTGCAATATATATAAATATATATATATATAAAGATTTAATTGGACGGTAACCGTCGTCGTCGTCTTTGTCGTTCATCCAATAAGAGAAAGTGTTTTTATTACGTGAGGGAAGAGGGGAGTGTTTTTTGGCCATGGCGCGCGTGCCCGATATTTAAAACTAGTAATTCATTTACTTGCAGAATGTGTCAATGCCTCCATTTGTTAAAAAAAAAGAAAATGTTTTTTCCCGTTTTGATTTCCCCTTTTTGTTTTTTACTTTGCCGAAGTATCTGTTGGCAGGTTACACAGGAACATCAAAAAAACAAACCAACCATTTTGAACAAGTGCCGAGTGTAACTTAATAACAATAATAATAATAATAATCAGCTCCCGATTTGAGAAAAACATTCAAATGAATCGATCAAGTGTTGGTAATGCTGTGCATAATTAGTCTGCGTGGGAAAAAAGAAGAGGCAGCAGGAGATTTTTTGGTGTTTCGGTCGCGTTTTATGGGACATTTGTCACGCGGAGGTGTGAGAAAACGAGGGAGCCCATTACACGTTGTGTTTTTCTTTTTGTTAAACGAGGCAAAAAATAATCATCTCGGCCAGAAAGGAATTTACGTCAAGTCGCTGGCAGCAGCAGCGGTAACAACAACAACACCCGGTCCTCCAAAATCACCAGTTTCTATTGTTGTCAGAGGAGCCGTTTTTCTTTTTTCCTTCCTTCAAAAAGAAGGAAAACGCAAAAGCACCGACTGCCGTGTTACAGAGCCCATCATTGCTACTACTATTACAACTATCCGTTTATTATTATCGATTCAGGTTTTTTTAGGATTACTTATACACGACGTTTCTCTCTGGCCGACGTGTTTTATGCGGCCGGACTTTTTTGAAGAAACGACAGAAACAAGTTTATTGTGCGTGTGGCGTGCGTGTGTCGATTGTGTGAATGTTCACGCGGAAGAAGAAACGACGGCGGCATCACGGTAAGAAGTTACACCTAAATAACCAACAAAAAATAAATAAAAACAACAAAAGAAGCAACACCACCACCACCTTTCTAAGAACTCGTACTTACTGTGTGTGACCGGGACATTAAAAAAAAAAGACAGAAAAAAATTTTTTTCTCCTGTTTTGTTTTTAATTTTGTACCAGAGAACTAAACTACGAGTAGGATTCTTTTTTCCTTTAGTGCGAATGGACACCGAGTGTGTTAATATTGTTTCGAAACGGAGTTCCAGGATTCTAAAGTGTCATCGTAGGAATTTTTTAGTAGTGCCTCAGTCCTGCCATCAGAAGGCTTCCTCGATCGTGTATAAATAAAAACAAAACTTCAGAGCGGGCATTTTGTTCATCGACATCTGTCCATCTTTTTGCCTAAGCCGAGTACGATAAAAAGTAAACAAAACAAAAAAAAAGGCTTATTGTGCTCGGCCGAAGTCTGAAGAATTTCAAAAAAAACCCTGGGGCTGTTAACGATTCAATTGTTGGAAGTTTTTTTCCCAATGCAGCAAAGGCCAATAAAAAAATGTATGTTTGGAATTTGTATTATCCGTTTGTTCTTTTCTTAACGGGTGTTTCGAGCGCCGTAAAATCCACTCGCGGACGCGTCCGGATTCGTTATAACCGGGTAAGGTTATGCCGAAATAAAGTTGCAGTCGAAGGGCTGTTTTTTTATTCTAGTAAAGTAGTATAATTACAAACGTTAGCACTCACACTGGGTTTCGTACAATATTTTTTTTTTTTTTTTACACCCATTTAATTTGTACTCCGAAGAATGAAGCGTAGTAAGGTTTTCGTTATTACGAATATACAGATACGCGTAACAAAAGCGCACGAATATGTAACATCTCGCGAAAACTTTTAAAACTTAATTAACATTCTGGCATTTTAGTCCAAAGTGTCGACTAGAATAAATAATAAAGACTAGGTTGCGTTATTTCGTAGTAGGAACTGGAAAACGTTATCCGGAAACAATAGGTTACGAATAATAGTGAACGACAATTAACATTGTGACTACTCAACGGAAATGCTTACTTTTAAATCTCGTTAGCGTAAAACTTCGAGGGGTGTTTTGGAACTTCTTTTCGGCCTTCCTTACGCGGGTAAGGAGAAGGCCGAAAAGAAATTTTAGATTGTTTTAGAGAATAAAACTCGATTACCGTTTCTGAAATTTCGTAAATCTTTAGAAATCCGTTATTCGACTCGACATAAAAGCGAAATGGCGTCGTGAGACGTTAATGCGAGGTTTTCTTGCCGACGATCAATCAGTTGACGGGGGAATGAGGTTCCAGTCGAAGCACGTCTTCTTCCGGAAGAGGTTGGCGACGGAAACGGGGAGACGACACCAGATAAACCACCAGGATCCCCAAAACCACTAGCGAAGCTCCCAATAAATTGGCGATGACCCCTTCCGCCGGAAGCGAAGAATAACCGACGCCCCTGCGAAAGAGACAAGTTACTTTTTTTAGTGTTTCGCTCGAATTTAAAGATTAACAATTGGCATTAACACTACGCATTTAACAGTGCTCTTAATGCTCTGTACGAATTCTTTTTCTTTCGATCACTTCTCGCTATCCTCCGCGCTTTAGCGTGGTATTAAATTTTACTTAATACTGTATTCGGTTTCCCGCAGACGAAAATAAAATAAGACTCGCTTTAAACAAAATATGGCCCCCTTTCCGTATTCTATTCGTTTATGTAACCTGCAGAAAATTTAGGCGTTTACTTCTGTTCGTAAGAATTCTTTTTTTAACACATTACTATGCTCTTACATTGGAATCCGTTTATCCGATTAGAAAACTCCTTTTATTCCAATGAAACGGTGTTTTTTACTTTTCATATGAAAAGTAAAAGGGAAATATAATCCCTGTCAAACACAATGTACAGATTAAGGGCTGGAGGCCTCGATTAACTATAATCGAACTTCCGATGAAAACCGGAAGTCACCGTTATTTCGATTCAAAAATTTCCTCTGAAAGGAGGTTAATGATCGGCACGACTCGATTGCTAAAGGGGAAATATGATGTACGGGGGTAAGACTACTAATTTGAGGTGGAGAGCATATATATTAAATTGATTTAAAATATTTGTGACGTCGTCACAGATAATTGCTCGTTAGTAATTGAAAATTATGATAAGTTGCCCGTCGAATAAAAATGTGCTGCTCGTCGCACTCCGTTTAACAAGTTTATCGTTTGTAACCTCGCCAGTCGTTATTCGCTCGACACCCACGTGTTCATCTTCGATCTGTGTGAAATAAACACCGTGAAAATGACGTCTAAAAGAAAGTGACGGTGGAGAAGAAATATGAAATCTATATGTCATCCGGTCGGGCCTGGTCCCGTTTCAGCCGGATAAACTCGAGTTCTGCTGTATATCCTACGTATAAATGTGTCCAAGTTTAGTTTGTAGATTTTCCTGAAAATTTAATGTATAGTATTTGCACGCTATATTTTATTGGCCTACTGTGTGCGTCCTGCATACAAGGTCTAATCAAAAGAGTATCGCACCTTATTTTTCTCTTTAAACGTTTTTGCCAACTGATGAGACTGTCCGCGTGTGACCTTGAACCCTAGGGCGTTTGTGAATTTTATCAAGTCCGTTCTATCCTGCAGTCACCACCGGCCAGCCGTGATAGCGTGATTTGTCGGAAACGTGACAAATCCTAATTTCGTGAAGATTATAACCAGAGATGAGATCTGGGTCTACAGGTATGTCCCAGAGAAAAACGCATAATCATCCCAGTGGAAGATGCAACAATCGCAGCAGTGTGAAGGTCGTATTGACCTTATTTTTCGACCACCGGGCGTTTGTCACGTGTACGCTCCTGGTGGACAAACTGTGACAGAGGAGTACTACCTGACTGTTTTACGTCACCTACAAGATATTATTAGGTGCAAGAGCCCATAGCTCTGGCAGCCTGGTTCATTCGTCACAGATGGCAGTCTAAACTATTAACAGTAGAACAAATTTTCTATTTGGAACCGTGCCTTTATTCCTTATATGCTTGTAATACTTCAATCAACTGACTGTTCAATAACTTCACTGTGTTTAAAAAAGGACGTTGTACACTCTACATAACACTTCATACAGTACAGAATAAAAAAAATGAGTGCAATAAAGTACTGTAAATTGAGAATACTTACAATTTAAAAACCAGTTTTTCGGTAATTCCAGCCAGACAGGTAGCGATGGCCATAACAAATATGGCCAGACCGAAGAACACGTGAAGAGGCAAGTAACGACTTCGCCATATTTGTACTAATCCGGGAAAGAGAAAAGCCACAAATCCGCAAACAAACTGAAAAGAATTCATCGTTCTGAATTACGGGTGGAGAATATCAGGAAAAAAATATCAGAGTCCAGGTTACCTGTAGACAAAACAATAGGACGGTGGCTAATCCGAGCCAACTGTGCAGAGAATACATATTGGGAATGGGTTTTTTCACCAGATTGTGAGAATCGAACACGGCTTTCAATGCAACTACCGTAAAGACGAATGCCAGAGCCTGCAGACCTCCGTGAATTAGTTTCAGTAGCTTCTTTCGCTCGTTTCGTAACACGCGATACACCATTATAGCTGTAACGACAATTCAAAAACAATTAATGGGTATCGAGAATATCACTAATTTACATATATTTATAAATGCTATAGTATAATTAAAATAAAATTTCATACGTTATACAATTTCTACATAATATCCTATGTTGGAGATGACGGTGCGTAACCGAACAGGTCACAGCCAGCCTGAACAAATTGTTTCGTTACTCATCCCGTTTAAAACTGTAGATGTGTTTGTATAATATATAAAATTGTAGTTAGCTTCAAAATATTCTCCATGCCGCTTGTTGTAAAGAGTGGCATGCCGAATTCCAGATGATAAACATTTCTTGAATATGATAGCGTGCTTCCTCTATACAGACGTTTTTGTTTAAAGCTGTGCTGAGCAACATGCGGGACAAACCACACACAGCTTTAACCATTGAAAATTTTTTTCCTATATAATCATTAGTTCAAAACAATTCTGTCCATAAATTACGTCCGTAGTTTTCTTGGCATTTTTACTCTCCCTCCCCCATTGTCCCAATTTATCCAAGTTTTCGTAACCCCTAGCCTCTTCGGACGCCCAACAAAACTTAATCTTTCTCAAACCCTTTATCACTTTATTATTCATAAAATTTAATGAAATAAAACGTCACCCATCGAAATTCAACCCCTCCCTCCCAATGTTGACGTCATTTATGGACAGCTCCTAACAACACACATGGTGTTTTTCATTAAAAAAAACGACGAACTTAAAATCAGACCCACAGATTTGTGTCTACGAGATACTTTTAAATTTGAATAATCGAAATACTGAATTACGTGACTAGACTATTCGTCAGATAAGGCCCTATAACTACGAAATTTATTGTATAAAAGTAACTAGTCTTGCAAACTTGCACCTGGCCGAATCCAAAATGGATAGGGAAATAAAGGCTTCCTTAGTGCCCACCATACAAAGAGCAATAAAGCTCTTGTTCATACAAAGATTACAAAAAATTCTCTTACTTCGAAATGGTAAAGATACGTTTGGGACAGATCGAGCACACTATGCTCCATTTAATGGGCTTTCCTAACGACGTAAAGCGATACCTTAGTCGAAAACCATTATTTAACGGAAATATTTGCGCGCAATGTAATTTTTATAGGATTAAAAAAAATTTTAAATGCATCTTATCTCACTAGAGAAAATTTTATTTGTAATTAAATGTGGAAATCCTTTCCATTTTATAATACGTCATTGTTCGTTTTTACATTCCAAAATTGGAACATTACAGAACCTGAAAACAATCTTAATAATGGATAAAATTTAAGCAAAATTTTTGAAAGAAAAAGAAAAAACAGAGAGAAAATATTTTCATTTACACCACAAAGGAACTGAAATAAACAATGTAAGTCCTAAGATCGACCAATTCGGCATCAATTTAAACATTAACATCTCTTGTGGCCCAAACTGGTCTCGCATTATATCTGAAACAGGTATGAAACCAATTGGAAAGTGTGGACAGGAACCTAGATTGACCCATTGATTGCCCATTTCTAAACAGATAGAATCTTGTGTCTCTCGAGAGACACAAGATTCAGAATTATCAACGGAATTATCAACAGTATTCTAAACAGATAGAATCTTGTGTCTCTCGAGAGACACAAGATTCTATCTGTTTAGAACACTGTTGATAATTCCGTGTCCATGTGCCGGGCTATGAACAGGTCACGGATTTTACAAATACGTGACCTGTTCACAGTCCGGCACATGTATTTGTAAAATCTAAGTGACTCGTACAACATGGAATTCATATAAAACGGAATTATCAACAGTGTTATAGGGGGGTCGACTGTATCTTCTTTCAGTTTGCAATATACTGATCTCTCTATCCCAACCAGCAGATAGGACAGCGTTTTAGTGACTTTCATTTCGACATTAACCGTCCATCATGGATTTAAAACCAAAATCCTCTGATTTAAATGCTTGTAATGTGATGACGAAACATCTCAACCCTACATCAACTGCAATTTTAACAACAAAGATGATATCCATATTTACACACATGTTCATATTTAAATATAACATTCATAAATGATCGAACTATGCATGTATTTATATACATATATAATATATACACACATGTAAAGATTAACTTTTTGTAATAATTTTAAATACAGTTAACTTGATATTATTAATAATTTTTTCAATTACTAATGTTACATTTCACTAATAAAAACTTAAATCTTTTTATTACTAGCATTATTTATCATTAAATAAGTATTTCATAAAATAAATTAATATCAAATACAGTACAGGCAATTCGCATTTTTGGTGTTTAAAAACAAAACTATTTTATCTGGGTCGTTTGATTCATTTTTGTGTATTATCAGCAATAAAGATTTCTGTTGCTTTCCAAATTGTAATTTCAAAGCCTTACGGGATCCTAATATAAGTTTTCGTCTATTCCCATACGAAAAACAGATGATTATTTGGAAATCAGTCGGTTATATTTGAGCTTCTCCGAATTCTGAAACAGTGGATTAGACTGTTAAGAATTGGCAGTTTCTCGATTGTCCAGCTTTACACGAACAAGTTATGCTGTTATTTTAAAACACATTTTCTTAAAGTTTAAAATGCCAGTAATTTTGTGTGGGACACAGGGTCAGATTTAAGTATTTCGATGATCTAAGCTGAACTCTGTAAGGTCCCTTACCAACCCTTGACAATTTTATAAGTCAATTATAAAAAGAAAAGAATCAAATCAGACTGATATAATACGGATATTGGAAGAAAAAGATGTGAAGTTTCACTAGCCTTCTGTTTTATAACCAAATTTAATAAAATTTTTATACCCTTTCCATTAAAAATCTTTACTTGTAAATCCGGCTCTGATAGGACAATGTCAAATACTGATGTTAACATAAAAGGGCACAAATCTGTATAGAACGATCTCGCTCATTTGTTTCGATAACACGTAATGACGTGTCCCGCTATCAATAATTCTCCTCCTCCTATAAAATTTCTCGATAAACAGTCACAAGCAGCATACATCGTTATATTGGACAGTAATATATGACTAATTTTTACATTACTAGTTACAAGCCACCCAGATAAAGTAGCCATTTTGTAAAAATGCAGCGCCCTGTATAGTTCGTGAAAAACGCGAATAGATTTAGGTTTGTACGTCTAAATGTTAATCTGTTTATTATATATTAAACAGCAGTGTGTCTTATTGTTTAAATATTTTTCAAATCTGGATCATAAGAAGTAAATAAATTGCAGTATTAAAAAATACTTTAACGTTGCAAATTTTTTATTATTTAATATATGTTGGGAAAAGATGGAAAACTTCAAATACACTCATTTCCAAATTAAAACTTTAATATACTGAAAATGACAGTTGGGCAACATGTGGCTCACAGACTAACTCTAGTCTGCAAATGTGTACAATCTAGTCAAGGTCATTTTCAATATATGTGTACGATAAAATAAACAGAACTTGCATTAAATTCTTTCTACTAATAAAATCAACTATATATATGTTTACTTACATGTTTTACTTTGTCTTATTAATTAAAAATGAGAGTAAATTTAACCCAAAAGCCCGGCAGTTTAGATTTACAATTGATTACTCCAGGCTTTGTATATTATTGTTCACATGTAGGATACTCTGATTAAATTTTATGTAAGTCTGGAACAATAGGAGTTATGTTGATCTTTGTTTATTACTTTACAAGTAAAGCATGATGTTGAGTAAGAAAGAAAGAATTCAAATTATTTTGATGGTGGGAACCTACATTCAACAAAAAGTTGCTGAAGTGTTAAACAGGATGAATTCAGGCTACTGTAGCATATGCTGGACGGTCTAGATCAGTGTTTCTCAACCTGTAACGAATCGTCGCCCCCTTCAATAAAAACGTTATGTAGTATCGCCCCCTTCACTTCAAAATTCCGATGCCGAGGGCCAAGGCTAATGCCAAATTCATACTGCATCGAATAGACTAGTGACTAGTATAATGTTATTTGTTTAATTATTGTATGATATAACGAATAAAATATCTAATTATTCTTAATATAATGTTTTACTATATCACCCAGAAAATTGTTTTTCGCCCCCAAATATAAATTATTACTAATCGCCCTCTCAACATAGAAAATCGCCCCCATTGAGAAACACTGGTCTAGATGCATCCTGTTAAACAGTTAAACTTCACACCGAATGTGGATACCCACCATCAAAACAACTTGAATTTTTTCCATCTTACACAGTGCAATGCTTTACCAGTAAAAGAATAAACAAAAATCAACACAATTCCTATGATTCCAGACTTATACTTGTATAACACTATAAATTAGTCAGCATAATTATTTAAATTTTATATTTGAAAGTCAATTTTTCTATAGCATAAAGATGTAATAATTTATCAAAGTAAAATATGAGAATAATAAATTTAGCAAAATTCTTAACTAAATCAAATATTATTTCAAAAATTCTCTGATAACTTACCATCTCCATAAAAGAAAACCATTCCAATTACCATGAACAATGGATGATAATTAAATTGTAGTGGTGGATTACTCTGCCATGCAAAACCACCTAAATAACTCCCTGTCCAAGTGGCAGCTAGGGCGATGCAAAGTATTCCCAGTATCTGTGCGGCGGTAAAACCCACCGAAAAGATGCAAGCATCCTGACGGCTTTCAATGTGCAAATCCATGGGAATTTCCTAATCATTTGAATACAATAAAATGATTGAATTAATAAAACTGATTTAATACCAAAAAAATGCATAATTGTTTAAATTATATATAATATATTACTCAGAGAAATGTGTGCAAATAGTACGTTATTGAGAAACACGATTGCTCATTCGGTTATACGAAACATCAGCTAATTTCTGACAAAATTGGGTCGAGTTAGTAATATACTAAATATTTTAATGTTATATAANTTTGTTCCTACCGATTCCTTTGAAATTTTGACACAACGCTGCATTCAAATGCGCACGTGTTTTTATATAATATACGTGTCGAAATTTCCCGCACTGGGGGAGATGGACAGGATTAAGGCTTACAGTAAAAAACTCTGCTTCTATTTATACTATTTCAGATGCGTTTTTTGCGTTTTAATAGGGTACGTCAAGAGAATGTACACTAAGAAGGGATTTTTCGAAAAATCCCTTCTTAGTGTATTCCCCAGAAAAGTGTTATACTGTACATTTATAATAGATACATTTTAAGCCACAACAACGCGTGGCGGGGTCTGCTAGTTTTATTATGAAAAAGCTTTTTATATTTTTATTTATTAAAAAATGGCAAAGAACTTAATCATCAGGCTAGAGATGGATTTTATTAAAATGTGTAATANCTGTCATGATATTTTATGAAAAAGCTTTTTATATTTTTATTTATTAAAAAATGGCAAAGAACTTAATCATCAGGCTAGAGATGGATTTTATTAAAATGTGTAATAAGTCTGTATCTTATTTTTATATTATATCTTATAATCGAGATGGGTTAATGATAATAATGATGATGATGATAGTGATGAAAAATTCCATTTATATAGAAGACGTAGTTTCAGTTTCGATAGGAATGCCTGATTATTCACTGAAAAAATGCTTAAAAAGTAGCCTGATGATTCCTTTGTAGTGATGAAATACCATCCTGGGTTAAATTAATATCAATATAATCAAAGTATATTTTAAACTAGCTGTTACTCGCGGCTTTGCCCGCGCGGATTTTGCAAGCAAACCCCATTTACATTCAGTATTTCAACAACCATAGTAACTGTTATATAACACCTACCGCTGAGAATGATGAGAATTGCCGAGAATCAAACGAACTGTTTTCAATTTGATCAATTTTCTGGAACGTTTACAATCGTTCTATAATCGAATCAATATGCAATAACAAATTCGAATTTAAAACGGTTTGAACATTTTTAAAATCGAAATAGATAAAAATATTTATAACAATATCTGAAATGTTATTAATTTAATACACCTAAGTACTAGATGAAGACTAAATCCTCTACCTCTACCGTCCGTGGGAGAATTTCGAAAAATCCCTTCTTAGTGTGCATTGCCATGGCATACCCTACTAAAACGCAGATAAAAACAAAAAATCGCATCTAAAATAGTACAGTAGAAGCCGTTCTTCCCGTTAATTCTTAATCCTTTCTCTCT